>NW_024581093.1:19390993-19513529 GCF_017639235.1 Corvus kubaryi | reverse complement strand
GCCAAGGCCAGGGATCCTTGTCCCAGTGTCAGCCAAGGCCAGGGATCGCTGTCCCGGTGTCAGCCAAGGCCAGGGATCGCTGTCCCCGTGCCGGGAGGGGGGCGGCTGGAGCCGTGCAGGCGCGGCTGCGGGTACAAGACAAATGTGCTGTGTGGAGGCTGCGCCGCCATTTCTGTCGTTTCTGTTCCTGTCCCGGGGCAGGAGCGGCGAACGGAGCGAGGGCCACTCGTGTTGGGCTTGGTGAGCGCTTTGCGCGGCATCGCCCTCTCTTACACGCTGTTGTCATTAGTTTTGTTGCCATCACTGTTTGTTTTCTTATCTGGTTGCTGTTTCCAGTAAATTGTTATCTCAACCCGTAATCTGCAGTTTGTCTCTCACCTGAGGGGGTGGGGAGACGAGAGTGGCTGCGTGGGGCTCATTCTCCACTTGGGCTTAAACCACAGCGGGGTTATAGACTGCATCATTGTCACTGTGGTAGATAAAAATTGTAAGCTTGAGGCTAAGGTCATAGTGCATGCTGATATGTTTAGGGGAAAACTCTGTGTTTAGGAAATGTGCCTGGGAGTATCAAGTCAGGGAGAGTGGCTCATTCTTGAAGGAGTTAAAACAAGAATATTAAAAATGTCTCATGAATGTCTGCGTGGAAATTCAACCAGAATCACAGCACCTTGTGTAATTTCCTTCTCTCTAGCAGTGCTGTGACTTACTGACATTATGGGAATATTGTAGTCAGGGTCCTCTTAGTGATTAAGGGCCCTCTTGTGATTGTCAATCCACTGTCATATGTGTAGATGTACTTTATGTCCAAAGAAGCTGCAACTTACATTAAAACATAAAATCGCGAACAAGGGAGATGGGAGGAAAGGATATGGGAAAACAGAAAAGTAATTCTAGGACAGTAGGTCGATTAATATGGGAGCTTGAGTGTTCAAGTCAAAACTAGGGGTTGAGACAAGGTTTAAATCAGGAGAAGGTAGTAATTTTATGATTAGGTAACCTGCTTAAATTAAGCTTGGAGGAAGTGTGGATAAGACATGCAGGACATGTGATGTTTGCAACACAGTGTCAGGAAAATTAATCCACAAACACCAGAGGTTTATGTCTGAAAAGGAGACAGAAGGGTTCTGTTACTTTATTCGAATAAAGGGAGAGGCCATGGGGCATTTCCCCTGGGGTCTCTCAAATTTTTGGAGGGCACAGCCTCCTATTTATCCTAATTTCCCGGCTGTATTTCCCTCTCTCTTTCCCCATTGGCTGAGGTACTTGAGAGGTACAGACTTCCCAAAACGTCTAATACCTAAGACTCTCTTCTAATGTATAAACCCCCCTTTATTTTAATTCTTATGGAATTTATGGTTCTTCTCATTGCTTCTTTCATCTCTCAATATCCAATTTCATTTATCAGCAGAGCTATAGTTTATTTGTAAAGACAAATCTCTTTCTTTCCATTCATCAATCAGTGGAATCCTTCCCATTGTTTCTTTTATCTCTCACTACTAGTTTTATCTTCCAGCAGGTCCACAGCTTGTTTGTAAAGGCAAGTCCTTCATTCCTTTCAACAGTATTTTCCATTCTTTCATTGGAAAAAGTACAGAGTGTCATTTATGTCCTAGTATGTTCTGCCTGGATGGTTGTTTAGCTTTTGATGGAGTTTGGCATCTGTTGAGTGTATGATACATGAGTTTACAAAGTGTAAACTAAGTAATTACACAGTGGCTTACTTAGACTGGTGATGCTGCCTCAGCCTAAAATATGTAGAGCTTCTTCCAGTTGGCTCTGCTGGTTTCTAACACTTTTTTTTTTTGCTAGAAAGAGAGTTCTAACATCTGGCTTTTTTTCTTCCAAGTATGCTGAAAACTTCAGGGTATTTGTAGTCTTCAGGTTTTCTTGTCTTCATACAGTTTTGAGTTACCTTGTTTCCTGATGGTGTAACTGGAGCTGGGGATAAAAATGATCATCGAAGACTGATCCATGTGTAGCTTCTCTTACCTGTGCTCGCAGAAAGCTAGGTCAGCCTGTTGATAGAGCAGTGTGAGCTCAGATTTTGTCACATCTGTGAGGTGAACCCTCACAGCTGAAGGACTGTGCCTTTGCCGTTTCTGGTCAGGGGCAGAAGCAGCCAGCTGGAGACTGGGTAAAGTGAAGGGGAGCCTTCAGTCTTCTTTTTCCACAGGCGTAAGGGATCTGCATTAAACCATGTGTGCAAGCCCTCCTTGAGGGAGCATTGTGAGAACTTGGGGAGAGTTTCCTGCTGACTCTGAGACAGCTACTTGAGGAAATGTATATTTCAAAGCATTTGGTTTTGAGAGGAGGTTGCAATTTTTCAAGTGCAAAACATCTTTTATCCTGGAGCAGATGGCTGGGATGTGTTCTTTGTGACTGGGGCAGGCCCTAGTGCAGGAGAGTGTAAAGCTGCAGGATTTATTTTCATCTGGGGTTGTCTGAAAATTTATTCCGGCAGAGCGTAGTACCCTCAGTGCTGTCCTTTGGTGAAGCTCAATGTCTGTTTTATTGCAGTTGCTCTCGCAAAAATAGGAGTAATATTATTAATGTAAACTTTTTGGAAATTTCATTGTCATTATTTGTGGCATATTTAACTGGCAGAGGGAATCTACTGCTGTTTACAGTAGAAGAAATCCATTTGATTATTACAGAGAGAACCTCATTAAGATTTATGCCCTCTTGATAGAAACTCTGAACTCCAGTATCTTCTGGCATTTGTTTGAAGTTTGGGGTTTTCTTTTTCTTTGTTTGTTTTTTGTTGTTGTTTGGGGTTTTTTTTAACTGTGGAAGATGTATTATTTTCTGTCTTTAGAATTTATCTTTTCTTCATCTCAGTAAGATTTTTGGTGGGTTGGTTTGCCAATCCAGGAACTGGTAGTTTTATATTTCTTCAGTAATGCTAAATGTGGGAAGTTTAAGCAGTTTGGAGTTTTTAGTTAATTGGAATTACACTTTTCTTCTAGGTTTGTGCAGAAAGGCTGTGGAAAGACAGAAGAATTGTTGTAAAAGTGTTATCACTGCTATTCTTCTGTGTTGTCACTGATAAGGCCTTCAGAATCCAGGACTGCACCTTTCTATTTAGGAACTTCTCTTTCCTTTAGATATTTTGGCAATTTGAACAGGCCCTTGTTTATTTTCCTTAAGGAATCACAATGTCAAGCTGAAGCCCAGCTTAATAACACAGGACTTAGGTATGTGTGTGATTTTGCAGACTTCATGGCCAGGAGCTGAGGAGGGAAGTGGGACCCTTTTATTGATACTGAAGCCACAACAGTATAAAATTCTGCCTTTGTGTGTGTCTTGGTTTTGAAAGACAGGTGTCTGCTAAGGAAGGCAGAAGCCTCCCTTGAAGTGGCAGATGTAACCCCCTTCCCTCCAAATTATTATAATTTTGAAATCAAGGGCTTTCAGGCAAAGATGTGGGAAATAGGAATAACAGTTCTTTACTGTTATATATCTATTTGTGTATAGCCAGTCAAACAAGCAACAATAACTATGGCAGTAACAGCAAACAATCACAAACCCAGTGCCAGCCTTCTCGGCTGTCAGGCCCTTTCCCCTCGGGTGCAGTTCCGCTCGCAGCCGGCAGGGGCGCTGGCGGCTCCCGGTGAGCAGGGCAGGTGCGATGGTTCCCCCGCGGCTGCAGGGGGCGCTCCGGAGCGAGCTCGGGGAGCAGGCGGCACTGGGGGCCTGGGATCCCGGGAAGGGATGGAACAAAGGCTTCACAAACCCCTGGGCAGCCGATCCCGGACTCTCAGGAACGGCAGGCTGGAACGGCAGGCTGGAGCAGCAGGCTGGAGTGGCAGGCTTGAACAGCAGGGACGAGCACAAGTCCTGGGTGGCAGAAGTGATATATCCAAGCGGGGAACCCCCCCCGGAGATCTGGGCAGGCAGGGCGAGCAGGGCTACAACGTAGCGAAGGCTTGAAGCAACGGCAGGGCAGGGCGGCCACGGCCCAGCCTCCAGCGGAGCAGGGGAGGCAGCTTTGGGGTCTCGGTGTTGTTTCCAGCAGAAAGAAAAGCGGCTGAAAAAAGAAGCAGCAGCCTCTCTCTCCTCGAGAGTGAACTGACCACACACCCAGGTGAAACAAAAGGAGTAGCCAGGTCTTTTGTTTTCTCTTAAGCACCCAGCGATTTATCGTCTTAGTAACAGAATGGAGGAAAATTCCTTTAACAGAAAAAAAAATTAGACCTCTTAAAACCCCAACATTATCCACCCCGAATTTTTTCCCATACTAACATGTTACATGAAACTTAACCCTTTTAACCATATAAATACATGCATCACCCGAATTATATACATATATACATGCTGATACTGATACGAGTACAAAGCCATGGGTAGTTCACCCTAAAACAAGGTCCCCTTGAGGTATGCATCGGGTCTCTCCATCCCTTTGCATCACCCACCAGGTGCAACCTGGTCCCTGAGCAAAAACAACTCCACGGATTGGTTTGTCTTTGCTCAAGGCAGACTTTACCCAAACAGTTTTTCCAAGCATACCTCTCATATGCACCACTGGAACCTTATCCCCGTCTGTTGTTTGTAGGGGTTTGGATTGGGCAGGGCCTGCTTGGCTGGTGGAGCCTCGGGTGTTAACTAACCAGGTGGCTCTTGCTAAATGCACCTCCCAGTTTTTGAAAGTCCCCCCACCCAGTGCCTTCAAGGTGGTTTTAAGCAGTCCATTACACCGTTCAACTTTCCCAGCTGCTGGTGCATGGTAAGGGATGTGGTACACCCACTCTATGCCATGTTCTCTAGCCCAGGTGTTGATAAGGCTGTTCTTGAAATGAGTCCCATTGTCAGACTCGATTCTCTCAGGGGTACCATGCCTCCAAAGGACTTGCTTTTCAAGGCCCAGGATGGTGTTCCGGGCAGTAGCATGAGGCACAGGATAGGTCTCCAGCCATCCAGTGGTGGCTTCTACCATTGTGAGCACATAGCGCTTGCCTTGGCGGGTTTGAGGCAGTGTGATGTAATCGATCTGCCAGGCCTCCCCATACTTGTATTTGGACCATCGCCCACCATACCACAGAGGCTTCACCCGCTTGGCCTGCTTGATCACAGCGCATGTCTCACAATCATGGATCACCTGGGAGATACTGTCCATGGTTAGATCCACCCCTCGATCTCGTGCCCACTTATAGGTGGCATCTCTGCCCTGATGGCCTGAGGCATCATGGGCCCATCGAGCTAGGAACAACTCTCCTTTATGTTTCCAATCCGAGTCTATCTGGGACACCTCTATTTTCGCAGCCTGATCTACCTGTTTGTTGTTACGATGTTCTTCGTTAGCCCGGCTCTTGGGGATGTGAGCATCTACATGACGGACCTTCACGGATAGCTTCTCTACCCGAGTGGCAATGCCTTTCCACTCCTCAGCAGCCCAGATTGGTTTTCCCCTACGCTGCCAGTTTGCCTTATTCCACCTTTCCAGCCAACCCCACAGAGCATTGGCTACCATCCATGAATCAGTGTAGATGTAGAGCTTTGGCCACTTCTCTCTTTCAGCTATGTCCAGAGCTAATTGAACAGCTTTGAGCTCAGGAAATTGGCTCGATCCACCTTCTCCTTCAGTAGCCTGGGCAACTTGTCGTGTGGGGCTCCATACAGCGGCTTTCCATTTCCGGCTAGCACCTACAATTCAGCAGGAAGCATCAGTGAAGAGGGCGTATTGTCTTTCACTCTCTGGTAGCTCGTTATATGGTGGGGCTTCTTCGGCACGTGTCACCTGCTCCTCTTCTTCTTCAGAAGATAACCCAAAAGTCCCACCTTCCGGCCAGTTCGTAATTATTTCCAAGATCCCAGGGCGACTTGGGTTTCCAATTCGGGCGCGCTGCGTGATGAGGGCAATCCATTTGATCCAAGTAGCGTCGGTGGCGTGATGTGTGGTAGGAACCTTTCCTTTGAACATCCACCCCAGCACCAGTAGTCAGGGTGCCAGGAGGAGTTGTGCCTCTGTGCCGATTACTTCTGAGGCAGCCTGGACTCCTTCATAAGCTGCCAAGATTTCCTTCTCTGTTGGAGTGTAGTTGGCTTCAGACCCTCTGTAGCTTCGGCTCCAGAATCCCAGTGGTCGGCCCCGAGTCTCACCAGGCACCTTCTGCCAGAGGCTCCAGGACAGACCATTGTTCCCGGCTGCAGAGTAGAGCATGTTCTTCACTTCTGGTCCTGTCCTGACTGGGCCAAGGGCTACAGTGTGAGCGATTTCCTGCTTGATCTGGGTGAAGGCTTGTTGCTGTTCAGGGTCCCAGTGGAAATCATTCTTCTTGCGGGTAACCAGGTAGAGAGGGCTCACGATCTGGCTGTACTCGGGAATGTGCATCCTCCAGAAACCTATAGCACCTAGGAAAGCTTGTGTTTCCTTCTTGTTGGTCGGTGGAGACATTGCTGTGATCTTATTGATGACCTCAGTGGGAATCTGACGTCGTCCATCTTGCCACTTTACTCCCAGGAATTGGTTCTCCCGGGCAGATCCCTTGACTTTACTTTTCTTGATGGCAAAGCCAGCTTCCAGGAGAATTTGGATGATTTTCTCTCCCTTCTCAAATACCTCTGTTGCCGTGTTCCCCCACACAATGATGTCATCAATGTACTGCAGACGTTCTGGGGCCTCACCCTTTTCCAGTGCAGCCTGGATCAGTCCATGGCAGATGGTGGGACTGTGCTTCCACCCCTGGGGCAGTCGGTTCCAGGTGTACTGCACACTCCTCCAGGTGAAGGCAAACTGGGGCCTGCACTCCACTACCAGAGGAATGGAGAAGAATGCATTAGCAATGTCAATAGTGGCATACCACTTTGCTGCCTTGGACTCCAGCTCGTGCTGGAGCTCCAGCATGTCTGGCACGGCAGCGCTCAGCGGTGGAGTCACTTCATTTAAGCCATGATAGTCCACAGTCAACCTCCATTCCCCATCAGACTTGTGTACAGGCCAAATGGGGCTGTTGAAGGGTGAGTGGGTCTTGCTGACCACCCCTTGGCTCTCTAGCTCACGGATCATCTTGTGGATGGGGATCACAGCATCTCGATTTGTCTGATACTGCTGGTGGTGCACTGTCAAGGTAGCAATTGGGACACATTGCTCTTCCACCTTCAGAAGCCCAACTGCAGTAGGATTTTCTGATAGTCCAGGCAAGGTGCTCAATTGCCTAATGCCTTCTGCCTCCACAACAGCTATTCCAAACACCCACCTGAGTCCTTTTGGGTCTTTGTAATAGCCATTCCAGAGGAAGTCTATGCCCAGAATACATGGGGCCTCTGGGCGAGTCACAGTCAGATGCTTTTGCCAGTCAGGCTCACCTCAGCTTCCAAAAGGGTCAACTGCTGCGATTCCTCTGTCACCCCAGCCATGCATGTCCCGATGGCATTAGGGTAGACTGTGCCCCAGTATCAACCAATGCATCATATTTTTGTGGCTCTGATGTGCCAGGCCATCGAATCCACACTGTCCAGAAAACCCGGTTCTCCCGTGCCTCTTCCTGGCTAGAGGCAGGGCCCCTCTAGCCCTGGTTATCATTCTTTCCCTGGGCGTACATCCTCGAGGTACCTTCAAGGGGATCCGACATATCATCCTCCTGTCTGTAACACCTGGCAGCTCGGTCACGGGAGGCTGAGGCTACCTTCACCTTAGCGGAACCCCCTCGGTTAGTGCCTCCCTCCTTGAGTTCACGCACCCGCGCTGCCAGGACAGAGGTGGGTTTCCCATCCCACCTTCTCATGTCTTCCCCATGCTCACACAGGAAAAACCACAGCTCAGCTCGTGGGGTGTACCCTCTCTCTCTCTAGCTGGGGGACAGCGGGCTCTGACTTGGGGGCCTGTGACTTGCACTGGTGCCGCACTGACCTTCCTCATCTCCTCCCTCATCCCCCTAATCTCTTCTTTAAATTACTCTTTGAGGTCCTTAACCACGGCAGAGACATGAGCTTTCAGTGGGCCACTGACCATACTGTCATAATTTCTGAGCTTGTTGGCGACGGAACCCACTGTTTCTCGGTTGTCCTTGGCATTAATTGTTGCAGCGAAGGTGGTGTACTGCGATGGCCCTAGCTTTGCCAAGTTCCACATCATCTGTCCCGTACACCTGACCTTATTGGGGTCATTGTCATGCTGTCCATCCTTCCCAAAGAGTACCTCTAATATTGCCACCTCTCTTAGCTGTTGGATCCCTTGCTCGAGTGTCTTCCACTGCATTCTATGATGATACTCCTGCATTCTTTCTTTGTGAATGAACCTTTCTCTCACACTCATTAAGAGCTGCTCCCAGAGAGAAAGGAGCCCTGGCTCCCTCACAAATATCTGGTCCACACCTGGGTCCTGGGTCAGCGATCCCAGATACCTTGCCTCACCACTATCCAGTTGCACACCTGTGCCCATAAGGTCCCAAACCCGAAGCAGCCAGGTTGTATAAGGCTCACACCCCCTTCGCACAATGTCTTTTCGCATACCACGGAGACTGTCGTACAACAGGGCCTCAGTGATGTTTTTTGGCTCTGGCTCTCCTGCTGGTTGTGAGGGCCCTGGTTCCCCACCATCATTAACTGGTCATACTGATTTGGTCTTACACTTCCTCCTTTGCACAGGGGTGACTGCTGCTGGATGGTTGTAGCATCCATGGGTTCCACTGCTGCACCATCGGACTCTCCCCCTTTGGTGCAGGGAGAGGGTTTCCCACTAGCTGAGGAGGTGTATTCCCTCAGCACCTGGCGCATCTTGTGCACCTCCTTCACCAGTGCCCCCACTAAATCTGGGTGGTTCATTTCTGGGGTGGGCTGTTGGGGAGTATCAGGCTGTGGGGCAGGGTCGCTAGTGTCTGGGGCTGTGTTAAGCTCTGGGGCCGTATCTCTAGTCTCTGGGGCCGTGTCAGGTTCTGGGGCAGGATCAGGCTCTGGGGCTGGATCTCTAGTCTCTGGGGCTGGTGTCTGTGTCCATGTCAATCTCAACTTATCAATGAGTGCTAAATAGAGTAGGCCTACCAGCACCAGTTGGTTAGTATCCAGAGGAAATCTAAACCCTTCAAAAGTTGGTGGGGTGGGCCCAAAGAACTGGTTGAGGGGTTGGGAGAAAACTTCCCCTGGTGTCATTTCCTCACAGAAGGTACCATTTTTAACATAACCCCAAAAACATGCACTTAGTGTGTGACAGCCCTTTATCCACGTGCCCTTTATCCATTCTGGAGGAAGTTAAAAGCCCATGAATTCCTCATCTTCTCAACCCGTAGTGCAAACTGGATAACAGCAATGGTAGCCTTAGTCAGAGGACCCATGTTTAGGTAAGGAGCTGCAAAGGGGGAAGAATATAGCCACGACCACCTGCCACCCAAACCAGGGTAAACTAGACCACATAGTGCTGCCTAGCAAGGTTCCTATATCCAGCACACAAAATTAAGTTATCCAGGAACTGTTATTCCTTTTTCACCTCTCTCTCTTAATGCCCTCAGGCCCCACGGTTGGGTGCCAAGATCTGTCTTGGTTTGAAAGACAGGTGTCTGCTAAGGAAGGCAGGAGTCTCCCTTGAAACAGAAGAAAAAAATATTGCAACCCCCTTCCCTCCGAGTTATTATAATTTTGAAATTAAGGGGCTTTCAGGCAAAGATATGAGGAATAGGAATAACAGTTCTTTACTGTTATATATAAAACAAGGCAAGCAAACAGCAATAACTATGGCAGTAACAGCAAACAATCACAAACCCAGTCCCAGCCTTCTCAGCTGTCAGGCCCTTTCCCCTCGGGTGCAGTTCGGGGCACTCCGGAGCGAGCTCGGGGAGCACGCGGCACCGGTGCCCTGGGATCCCGGGAAGGGATGGGACAAAGGCTTCACAAACCCCTGGGCAGCCGATCCCGGACTCTCAGGAACAGCAGGCTGGAACGGCAGGGATGAGCACTAATCCCAGGTGTCAGACGAGATGTATCCAAACTCCGGAGCTGCAGTGGAACCTCCCGGAGGTCTCGGCAGGCAGGACGTGCGGGGCTACAGAGTAGTGAGGGCTCAAAGCAACGGTGGGGGCAGGGCGGCTGCAGCCCGGTTCCCAGCGGGGCAGGGAAGGCGAGCTTGGGATCCCGGGGTTTCTCTGGTAGAAGGAAGGAAGGCAGCCAAAAAAGCAGAAGTCTCCAGAGCTGACGAGTTCCTTCCAGCCTCTCTCTACGTCCAAATGCCAGGAACTCACAGCCCACAAGCCCAGGTAAAAGAGAGTAGCCAGATGCACCCCTGCTCCTGTGGCCAGGTCTTTTGTTTTTCTTAAGCACCCAGTAATTTGTCCCCCTGGCAACATATATGGGGAAAATTTTTTAAGAGAAAAAGAAAACAGAAGGAGAACTCCTAAAATCCCAACAGATGTTACAGCTGATCGTGTACATTAGGAAACTGTACATTATTCCAGAAGAAAAAATGCAGTGATATTACTTCAAAAAAGCTGGGATACTTAAGTAACTATTGCTCAGAGTCTTTGTAATTACTTCCTAAAACTGACAAACAAGTACTTGGGAGAATAATAGCTCCACTAACTACACTGGTGAATGTGTGAATGGAAGTGATCATGCAGAGCCATCAGCCTGTCAATGGGACTTCCTCAGAATGGAACTAAATAAGTTTTGCGTAATTTTGATTCTGTTCTATTGCAAACACTATGAATAAGGGATATTAATCCAGAACATTATTTGCTACAAGGGCAGCAGAAATATTTGCACAGGTGTTACTGGAAGCCTCTGGATAGTGCTGTCTGGTGTATTTGTTCTTTCACTTTGTGCATTCTGTTTCCTTCCCATTTTGAAGTGTTACTAACCTGGCAGTTAAGAAATGGAGCCTTTCCAGCTTCTTTTTGTGTTTGCTAGCTCTTGGTCCTCTTTTGCTGCTGTGACATGTTGATGCAGTAACAAGTATATGTAGGATCGCATTTATAGACCTAAAGAAACTGAGAACTAGAGTTGGAATGTCTTGTGGATCTTAAATTTGCTTTTATAATTCTGTAATTGCAACTGGATCTCAGTATTTTCCAGCATCTAGCATGGAGCCGCTCTGGTTTTAGAAATGTGATAACAAAAGTGTTCCTGTTTTTGTAACTGCATTACTGCAAAATATTTGTTTGGAAACAGATGTTTTCATGTATTTAACTATTCTGTATGTTTTTGTGGCCTTTGAAACTAGTAGGAGTTATATGCATGTATTTCAGTGGAATGCTGTACCTGGAGAGTAAAAATAATAGCATTTTTATGTTTTGCCTCAGGTAAGTTACTCGCCTCATGCTTTTTGTATTCCTGTGGCTCTCACTTCAAAAGTGCTTACTGTGAACAAACAGAATAGTGCCAGGCCTAGGTTTCCTGGAGGGGACGTGCTGCAGCCCAGCCCCAACCAGGAGCTCTGCAGGCAGCCGTGCCACCTGACTTGACTGCAGCCAAGTAGCTTTGCTGGTGCTCCTTCCTTCCATCCCTCCAGTGCAGCTAAATCTGATCTTGACTGGGAATTGAAAATGATGTATTTACGTGGCTTGTTTTCAAGCAATATCATAAACATCTCATTTATGTATTTGGATGCATATGTGTATGAGGCGACAAGGTATAGGCAACTTTTTCTTTCCCTTGCTGCGTTTTTCAGCTACAAGAATGTAAGCTTCTGTCAGAAATTGGGATAATCAGCTGCAGTCCACAAGTCATGCTCTAGATAGTAATTTGTTTTGAAAATAGTTTAAATAATATTTTTGGAGAATGTTTAGAATAGCTATTGCATTACAGAGAATCTTCCCTCTTGTAGTCTGCTAAGAGTACATTTTCCTATCAGAACAGCTTTTCAACTTGTCCTTGGAACATTTAATTTTCATTTTTGAATTGTTTAATTACGAATTAGTAGTATTTGGTTTAGCCCGCTGTTTTCCATAGGAAGAACTAAATGTGCTTTGAAAATGCTGAGCTTTATTTGGCCTTGTTTGCTCCTTTCTCTCTCTTGAAAATTTTTCCCATCTATGTGAGTTCAGAAGGAATTTACTAATGTTCAATGAAAATATTTAACATTGGACTCCAGTTTACATTTTTGTGGGAGGGGCGGGAGTGTGGTGGGTGGTGGTATTTTTTTAAGCCTTAAAAACTCTTCAGGTCTGTCATATGGTTAAGAGAATAAACAACGTGTCCAGGAACATGTTACAACAATATGAACTACTAGCTACTTTACAGTTAATATGGATCTTCTTTACTTGCTGGGTGACCTACCTAGGCTTTGGGAAGCTGGTAAGAAGGATTTCTGTCTTACATTCTCTTGGCAGATCCATGCAGTAATATTGATTGTAGCCTGTGGTAGATTCATACAAGATTATCGATTGGTCCTGCATTGAAATGCAGGTTATGCTTACCTACACTTGGTGTGGGTGTCCTGATTAAAAAACAGGGCAGGGAAGAAACCGGTAAGAGCATAAAACTGTTGACTCTCATATGTCTGCAGTCTCCAGAAACTGATGAAATCTCTTGAAGCTAATATGAATTGTTGATTAGGCAAAGCATTAACAATATTATTTTTCTCCCCTTATTAACAGCTGCTTGCAGTGGAGAACTGGAACAGCACACAGAGAGACGGGGAGTCATCTATAGTCCTTCTTGGCCATCGAACTATCCTCCAGCTGTAAACTGCAGCTGGTACATTCAAGGAGATCATGGAGACATGATAACAATTAGGTATGGTTTGATATTTGTGGAGGTAAAGGATTGCTGTGCTGAAATAAAACAAAACATGAGTTCTTACCTGATACACCAATGTGAGGCTCTCTTCAGAGCTACTGGATGATTGAAGAAAACTGAAATTGGTTGCACTGGAACATGGCTGCAGGTTGGGCACCTCTCTCTTTTTAAAAATGCTTCACTGTGTCTTGTTTCTGTAGGCTACTTCTGACATCCATTATTATACAAGTCACTTGCAGTCTTTTAATGTATTTATCTTCACAATGCCTGTGTGAGATGTCATATACCTCTGACAGATGAGAGAGTGGGAAACAGCAATATATTTACTCACATTAAATAGTCCCATTTTCCTTCATTGCTTATAAATAGGATTAGGTGAAGGTTATAAAACCTGCAACAGCCTCAGTGGTATGTAAAATTCTTAGAGAAAAAATGGTATTTTCACTAACATCTTGAAATGGTGCTATGTTTGATAGACAGTTGAAGATAATTATTGCTTATTGTTACTTGTTTGCCAAAAGACACATGCTTTTCTGCTTAATAATTTTTTCCAACAAATCAAACAATAGTTAGCATTTGTGGTACAATTTCAGCTCGATTCTAGAAAAATGCTGTTCAATAAAGACTAAAATATATTGCAAATGGTTTGTTAAGAATGTTTATGGTTTAATATGAGCATACTTTGAACGTGCTTAATTTCTCTGGGCTAATGGTAGAATCCTTCATGAACCAAGAATTTCTTACTTAAAAATAAAACCTAAGAGAAGTTTTTTGGGAGGGTTTAGTACTATTTGACACCATCTGTTCATTCTTTGCTCAGCTGCTTAAAAGGACTGCAAAACCTCTTCAACTGCAGATGCTCAGAAATTGAAAACAAATCTGCCACAGATAGAACAAGAGGAAGGCTTCACCATCTGTAGTTCAAAACAGGAACTACTCACCAAAAGTAATGAAGTAAATACCTGCCAGCATTTGAAATTCATAAATAGAAACACGCTTTTAAACCCCATTACATTACATGAGACTTGGGGAATTTGTTTCAAAGCAGAGATTGTTGGAAACTGAGAAGGCATGCAAATGAGACACAGGACTTGACTCTAGAGAATAATGCTGCTATGAAATAATTATGCTATGAAAATGTCTCAGAGCTCCAGTTAGAATTAGGACTCTCCTCTGCAAGTATGAGTGTAACAGAGGCTAAAGAAGTAAAGGAATGTGAGGTGTGGAAACTGGTAATAATGTGTGTACAGTTTAGATGTATGCACAGCAATATGACTTGAAAAATTTCTTCTTAATGGGTTTGTTTTCTATCACTGAATACACAGCCATATCCTGCCCTCCTCTGCACATGCAAACAATAGAAACTATGTGTTTACATCCCAGGGACTAGTGTTGTGGTGTTATGTTTCTGACTATAAATGTACTTGGAATGACTCACTCCAGTGTATGAAATCCAAAATGTTACAGCATCTGGGGATTTCTTTACAAGGCTGTTGCCCTTGTAATGCAAAGGATGTAAAAGAAGGAGCTGACTTGCCTAGGCTAAGAGGTTTCAAATGCAAACCCGTTTTCTGCTTACCAGTTGGATATGCTTCTTATTCTAACAGTGTATTGGTAAGGGTATAAGAGTACCTTTTAAAATTTTCCTAGGAAATTCTAACAGTTCTTGTGCTAACATCTGGATTTTTAAAGGTTTCAAAAAAGCCCATCTCCTTTGTGTTGTTTTACACAGTGTGCACTTCCTTTGACCTTGAATTCTCATTGACAATAAGACAGCAGCGTTATGTGAGAGATATATATAATGAGATACAGCAGGAGTCATTAAGGGATAAAATTGCAATTGAAAGTATTTTTTATTTCTAAACTGTTTGCACTTGGTCGTTATTTTTTATAAACCTGTTTTTCATCAGCTTTCAGTAGAACAGTGACCAGATCTACATGTGGATGTAAGATGCTGGCTTCTATGGCCGTGTCCTTTAGAAGCTATGTCTTAATGTCTGTCTTTCATGTGTATATTGATTTTCTTCATATCCTCACATTTCCATGCTTATTGTTTTGCTTTATAGTTTGCTTTTTAGAAATCCTTGAGGGAGCTTTCCCGTGAACAGGAAGTGTATGTTCTTTGTGCTTATACCACTCTATATGCGCACTTCAATACTTTCTTTCAAGTTAGCGTGTCTGATGGAATGTTCTGGGAGCAAGTCTGTAGCCACTGTTTTCCAGGAGTATGTTATGTCTCTTTAAATTCAGGTAATTCAGGAAATTCAGTTGCTAGTTATTGTTTTGGAAACTACCTGATTTTTCCACCCATTTTCTCCATTTTTATGCTTTTTTTCCATGGAGGATTACATAAAATCATGTAAGATCAGATAAAGATGTCATATGCAGTAACTGCCTTTGTACCATCGTTTACAGGCTTTATAGGTTTATGTTTCCTCATATCTGAGAAAAAGACGAAAAAATTTTTGTTTAGCAGTTGCTAAAAAAACTGCATCGGCAACTGCTGATGGTTGTAATTAACCCTGGTGTAGGTAGAGTATAAATTTATTATTTTATTATTGGAATTTAGGGGATTGAGAGTAAGATGTTCTCCATATTCAGAATTCAAGATAGGAGTATTGAAAAGCAATCTACTTAGTGACCCACTCAAGCTGTCTCTTACTAATTGAGGTGAGGGGATCACCTTCATTGGCTTTTACTTCAGTGATTCATGACACTGGCTTTGGAAAAAGAAGTTGTCAGGTACCATTTGAGTTTCAATTTCTGCATAAAATTGAGGTCTGTTCATGTATGCTTGCTGGTCTGTAATTGTGTGAAGAGTTAAAGGGACTGCTTCATAGTCTACTTACCAAACTCGTAGTGTTTCAGAATTTGACATTAATTGGAAAAAGCCTCATAATAGCCATTTACTTGCTCAGCTTTTGAAGAAACAGTCTCAGTGTCTCTTGCCTAAGTTTATGCAGTTAGCTGGTGCTTGGGAGCTGGGAGGAGAATAGGGCTTTCCTGACTTAGATCCTTTTGCTTCAGTGGTTAAGCAGAAGGTTTTAATGAGCCAGTTAAGTCATCAGTTGTTCAGTCTACACTTCCTGTGAAGCTGGCAAATAGAAGTAACTTTTCTTACTTAATTGGCTGGTTGATTTTATTTTGGGACTGTGCTCTACTGACCTATCCATAATATTTATTTCCAATTTTTAAAATGAGTTTAGAGGGCCAAATTGGACATTTACTTTTTTATTTATTTACTAATTGCTTTCATTCAGATTTTGCATCCCATGTGTGTCCTTTTCCAGTTACTAAGAAAGCTTTCTTTTTCTTTAATCTGTAGTCCCTCGTGCCTAAATTACTGAAAGGGTTGTAGAGAATTCCCTACATTATTTATAGAAGTACTTTTTTTCCTAGCTGCTGCTGTTCCTTTCAGTGCAGATGGAAAAAACCTAAGCTCTGCTAAGCATTAGTTTTGCAGGAAGCACATTTTTCTCATACATATAGACTGTTAATGTGTGTTTATGATAATCTGGTTTAATGAAGTACTTTCCAGCAACATAAAAATACTTGTCAGTTAACAGGAAGATACCATTGTAGGCTGTTATTTCATGTGAATACATAGGCGAGAACTGATATATATGACCAACCCTGTAATTTTCTGTAAACTCCTGGAGTTCTGCTCACTGTTGGAGGTAACCTCTTTTTCAGTATCATGCCACTGAAAAAATAATCAGATTCATTTACTGATTTCTGCAGAATTCAGTAAAAACAAGATTTAGTGCTGCATTTCTCAGTTCGCACTGAGTTGTTCTGATCCTCAGATTCTGAATACTTTCAATGTTTAATAGGCTATTGTTGTACTTTTCTATAAAAATATGGAAGAGGCATTCCAAGAACAAGACAATAGCATCTTTCAGGAGAGACAAAACCTGCAAAATTTGGTCCAATAATTTTGATACTGTACACCAGTCTCCTTCTATACTCCTGTATTGTTTTGGAGATCCACAGGTAGCAGTGAGAACAGCCTAAGGGCCAGACCATTTTAAAGGATGTTCTGTGGTGGGTGTTGTATTTTGTTAACACTGTAGTTCTAGTACTTGAAATACCAATGTTTGACTGCTTTTCCTTTCCCTGCCCTGTGAACTAGGCTGTGTGCTCTGGTTCTGGAGAGGAAAAAAAACCTGGAGGAAAGCCAGGTTCTCCTTCCCTTTATCACCAAGTGCCAAGATACCAAAGCAGGGGAGCATTGCCCTAGAAGTGAAGCTCTTGGGTGGAGGGAGATGTGTGGAGCAGGTGGGGTACAGGGGGGAAGGCTGTAGTTGAGGAGTGCCAGGGCTGGAGTTTAGCGCCACTGTGCACTACAGCTTGCATGGTAGGATGGACCTTTGGGTCCATGTTCCTGTGCTTCAGAACTGTTGGAGGGCTTTTCTGGAGAAGATTAGTGACTGAGCAGACCTGTCTTCTGGTTTTCCTCTCAAATCCTGTGCTTCCCTGCCCAAGATGTTTAAAAATACTGCAGTACTGACTGGTGCTGCATGAGATATGGATGATGTTATACATAAGTACTCTCTGTTTCTGTATGGCTCCTGTTTTTTTGTTTAAGTCACAAAAAATGATGTAGCTTTTTGATACAAAGGGTCTGAGACTTCCCTCAAGAACAGTAACTACAGACTTCAGTACTTCTCCAAAGACCATACAATGTCTGTATAGTCCTACAAGCAGTACAAGCACAAGTCTTTGTCCTGTATTTCCACTGTATACCAATACACATTCAACCACTGGACTAATCCTTTTGATAGAAAAATTTGCATTCCAGTTTGAGAAAGCTCAGCTGAATAAATAAATGTTTTGTGGGTAGCAGGATTAAATTATTCTTCAAAGGACTGTAACAGAGCAGCTCTAGATCTAATTACAGATGAAGAAAGAAGTGAAGTAGTAGAGGCTGAGTGCAGTATTTGGGACTCTTGGCTAAAATAAATCAGTTGGCTACTTGTTGTCAGAGTAGTATGGCAGAAACTTCTGACACAAAACCTTGTTGTCATAAATGCGTTATAAAGTGAAGCCAAATTTTATAGACTTTAAAGTGCAAACATATGTATTCCATATTGTTTTCATATTTCTTTGCAAGGTACTGGTTTTTATGGTGAGGGCTTGTTCAAGTATATAATGCTTTTGGTCTTGTGTAAAATCACCATCAACGTAAATGAGGAAAAATTTGCTTCTAGTAGAGGCAATATAACTTAAAAGGGTTCTGAAATAGACTGGCAATGCCTTAATCAGAGGAAAATTTGTTGAAAATACATCTGTTGATTAATTTGCATAAGGTGGAACATAATTGCTTTGACTTTGCTTTGGCCCTTAGCAGAAGAAACTTTGTAACTGCTGTGGTATATCTATTACATATAAAATTTCATGTTGGAACTAGAACATATTTGAGAGAAATTGTGTTTGAAACTCCTAGGCACTTGGGATTAAGATGTTTGTTTTTGTAAAAGAGTTTGCTCTTGTGAATGTTCTGTATTGCCCTTTTTGAATACCAAGGCATTTTTTTCAGTAGCTTGTGTATCTCCGAGAGGCACGGTGCTCTCAGGGAGTCTGTTGAATGAGGTGCTTCCTTGCAAGTCTGTTCTGCCTCATGACCCTTGTACTCTGTGGCCAAAGTTTGGATTTGTTAGTGGGGAAGTGTGGGGTTCTGCTCTGAATCTGAGATCCACAACTGACACTCAGGAAAATCAGTTATCTTCTGTATGCCTGGTCTTCTGCATTGGAAGCTGAAACTAAAGGTTATTCCTCTTCCACAACCAAAAAAAGCTGTTTATTAGCAATGTACAATACCAGATCTTCAAGGTTCAAGTAAAAGATATTAATTATACATGAATGCAGGCTCTTGAGATGTATTGCTGTCATCTGCAAAGGAGTTTGTAAACAAGGTATGTGCATGTAGCTAACTTTTTTGTACTCTTCCTTTGTGTGAATCTTTAAAAGTGTTAAATATTTTTCTTTTCTTTCTAGAAAGAAATACATTTTAAAGTAGGTTATAGGCAGCTTATTGCATAGGCAAATTCTCTCCTGGATTTGTGCAGTCTGTCTTGTGTAACCACACTATGGCTGAATCATTTACTTGATAGACAAAAGTAGCTCTTTTCACCAGAGGGGGGAAAACGAGCGGCTGTGGGACCCAGTTGGCGTGGTGGGAACTGGGTGAGATAGGAGAACAATTTGTTTTCCTCTTTAAGGTTGATCCTGGTACATCTAAAATAATTATGTAAGTAAACGATCAAAAGATTTAGTAAATGAACTTGTTTGTATCACACAAACAGAAGTTTTTCTAGTAATTTCTACCCCCCCATCCTTCCCAGTTTTGTGTTTCCATTTCTTGATTTAGTGACTTAGATTTTCTTAAAAACTTTTGTTGTTGGGAAGATAGGTATTTCTAACACTTAGTCCAAAAGGTTTCATTAAAAAAATCCTATTAACAATCCTCCAAGTAGATGATAGAAACTCTACATGGTGTGTGGTGCCAAAATGAGTTAAAGAGAACAATGATGTGGTAGCCATCTGTGATGCTCACATCTCATGTAACAAACAAACTTTATGTGAGTACCTATAGCTTCCCTGATGCTTTGGATAATTCCTCTTCACGATGCAGTGGCTGTTCGCTTTCTTGGTCATTAAAACATTTTATGCGTAACACCTGTAACAGAAATACTCTAGTTTATCTTTGAATGACTGAGTACTTAAATATTTTTATTTTGGCTGCACAGTTACCTAAAACTTCCTTGCAAAATATGCTGGTTTCAGAAGCTTGGTGAGATTGCTTATAGTGAAGAATTAAGTGCTGTGGGAATATTTCTTCACAACTGGGAAGACACACAGAGGTTGGTGGGAGAGGAAGAGTTAGAAGAGGAAGGAGATATTTCTGGGTGGATTGTCCTTGCACATATGTTGTTTGTCATCTCTAAATTTCTATTTTAACTTAGCACTTTCAGTGCTCTCTTACTTCTCATGCTCTTGCTGATAAATTTTTTTTTTGAGAGTTATTAAGCCAATGTGTTTGGCAGAACCTACAGCTGTGGGTAGGCTGAGTCTCCTGCTTAAATGAATTAGCAAGTTTACATAGTTACTGTTCTTTCCCTTTCAGCTTCAAAGGTCAAGATCTGGCAGGCATTGACAGCCTTTTGTAAATTCACATTGATATCAGAAAATTATCTTTCCATTTATCTTTTTCAAAGAATTTGTTTATGAAAAAGCCTTTATGGAAGGAGATCTGTATCTCACAGCAGCTTTTCTGCCTTTCTGAAAATTCTGTCTAGATATCTGCATGGAGCATGCACAAACTTCTACCACATCAATTTGGTGTAGCTGAGTTACATAGAAGAGGATGAAAATTCATTTCTAAGTGTGCTTTTTTCCTAATGAGTATGCTTTTCTGTGCAGTCTGCAATCTGCTATTGTCATTGCAGATTGCTGAATACAAATGCTATCTGTTTCATCAGAGAACAAATACCACATATGGTTTCTGAGCCACAGGTTAGGGAGTATAATCTGGTTGTGTTCAGTGTTCTGCAAACAGTCAGGGCACCTCTTTGTACCAGATAAGCTACTATTGAATCATCACTGGGCTTGTGTCAGCAGAAGGGCTAGAAATTTGACTGTAAAAGGTTATAGTCTTATTTGCTCTGCATTTGCACTCCCAGAAGGGGAATATTTTAATCTTTGAATTAAAAGATAATGGTGTTAGATTTTAGGTTTCATTTCCACCCTTATTCTCTTGTTCTCTCCTTGCCCATCCATGGCTCGAAGAGTGGATTTCTGTCTCTCATACTTAGTCCTTTAGGGTACTTTGTACTGCTTCCTGTTGTTCTTTTGCCAAGACACTAGTCACCCCTGACATCCCTAGTTTCATAGCTTTTACGGTTGGAACTGACTGCTGAAATTAATCTACCTTCTGTAAAATGTATTCTGGAATTTTGCTTTTCCTCATATATGTATTTTAGGAAGCAGTTTTATTTAAGGAGTGAGTAAAAGAGGAATCATTCTTTCGCTTTTGGAGCTATTTTGGTGTGATGTTTGTGCTTGTGAGATGGGTGCTTTTCCAAATTGGGGGATGTGCTTTGTTTCTGTATACTCAAAGTAGTATATAGAAGGTAGATGTTTCATTATCTTTGAATGTGATATCTTTATGTCAGCACTGCTTGGTGCAGAAAGTCAGCTGTTAGAGTCTGTTCTTTCTCTGTTAGGCTTTGTTCCAGATACATGTCCTCTTTGTAACTTGTGCTTTCTTTTGTTCTTAACAGTTTTAAGAACTTTGATTTGGAAGACTCTCAGAAGTGTGCAGTAGACTGGTTGATGATTGGCCCATCTTCCAAGAGGGAGGAGTACAAAGTGTGTGGATCTTCCATACCTCCATCTTTCATCTCTGCAAGGGACCATGTGTGGATATTTTTTCACTCAGATGCATCAAGCTCAGGACAGGCTCAGGGATTTCGCCTTTCTTATATTAGAGGTAAAATCTTACAGTTTTGTTGGCTTCACTTTATGCTCACTCTGGCAAAACTTGGAAGACAGTAGTACTTTTTTTTTGACAGGTGTCTTGGGCCATTGATGACTATAAAGTATTGGTGTGGTAACACTGATATTATTTGCATGTGGGTTTTTAACAGTCTTCCTGAAGTGTACTGACCTGACTGATTGACTTATGACATGCAGGCTAGTAGATGTGGAGAAGTTATATCAGATAGTTCTGAAAATTTTGATACTGATTTTTTTCTCCTTGTTCTCTTTCGCAGGAAAGATAGGTCAGTCTGTGTGCCAGTCAGATGAATTCCATTGTGCAAATGGGAAGTGTATTCCCAGTACTTGGAAGTGTAATTCCATGGATGAGTGTGGTGATAACTCAGATGAGAAAAATTGCACTGTCCCTCCAACAGACCCTCCATCCAGCATCTGTCCCTCAGGAATGTTTCAGTGCAGCGCAGCCCACTCCACCAAATGTTTGATGAACGAGCTGAGATGTAATTCGGTTAAAGACTGTGGTGATGGTTCGGATGAAGATAATTGTCCTGACCTTTCCTGTGGCAAAAGGCTGGGTAATTTTTACGGATCTTTTGCTTCCCCAGACTTATTCCGTGCTGATCACAGCAGATCAGACCTTCGTTGCACATGGTATGTGGACACACAGGATAATCGGCATGTTCTGTTGCAGCTCGATTTGCAGTTAGGCTACAATGACTATGTAAAGGTGTATGATGGCATTGGAGAGAGAGGTGATAAATTAATGCAGACGTTTTCGCACCACAACAATAGGCATTCAGTGAGCGTGGAGTCATCAAAGGGCCAACTCACTGTCTCGTATCATGCCCGCTCCAAGAGCACTGGCCATGGATTCAATGCAACGTATCAGGTGAAAGGCTATTGCCTTCCTTGGGAACACCCTTGTGGAAGTGATGAGGAGTGTTTCACGGATAAGCAGCATTGTGATGGCTGGTGGCATTGTCCAAATGGCAAGGATGAGGAGAATTGTCCTGCTTGCCAGAAGAACGAATACCCATGTGAAGGAAACAGTGGGCTTTGTTACTCAATACTTGACCGCTGTAATAACCAGAAGAACTGTCCAGATGGCTCAGATGAAAAAAACTGCTTTACTTGCCAGCCAGGAAACTTCCATTGTGGGACAAATCTGTGCATCTTTGAGACTTGGCGCTGTGATGGCCAAGAAGACTGCCAGGATGGAAGTGATGAACATAACTGCCTGGTGATCGTTCCCAGGAAGGTCATCACAGCTGCTCTGATTGGGAGTCTCGTGTGTGGCTTGCTGCTAGTGATAGCACTGGGTTGTGCATTTAAATTATATTCTCTGAGGACCAGGGAATACAGGTTAAGTGTCTTGCTTTGTTGATGTTTTCATAGCTGTGGTGATTTTTTCTGTTTTGTTTAAAGGAAGAAAAAGTTGATTCTTAACCAGAGAATTTGCAAAATACTGTGAAATCGAATCCAAGGACTTGATGACAGCTAAATAGTAGTCACTGCATTAGGCTTAGAGAAGATTTCTGGGAGTAGTGAGGGGAATATCTGTGATGTGTGAGAAATACATGTTTATTGTGCGGCATGGCAGAATCTGTATCTAACCTAATCTGTCTTGAGCAGTTTCCTTTTCCTTCTCCTCCCCTTACTACAAACCCCTTGCCCCTGCCAAAAACTGAATGCTGAACTGCTACAGTGAAGTCTTCACTGAATCTAAATTGAATAACCTTTCACCCCTCCCCAAATACGCTAGTTCTTAGTTCTGCTAAAAGCGATGTCCTGCTATGGTGGGGCCTCTTCTGAGTGGGAGCTGTCCATGGTATAGCCTGTGCTCCTTTACCCTGGTCCTATAAGCCTCATTTTAGGTGTAGTGTGTGTGTTTCTTTGCCTGTGTGTTACATGTATGTGCAAGTGGGGTTCTGCTTTGTAGGAGACAGTCATAAGGGACTTTCTGGTTCCCATCTCTTGTCATGTGCACCAGCTCTGTGCTATGCTGCTGACACTGTTTTAAACAGTGTGCTTTACATTCTCTCCTGATCAAATCTGCATGATTAAGAACCTGCAAAAGAACTGCTGTTGCTAAGGTGTGAATCTCAGTGCCTCTGTTCTGTCAGGACTGCCAAACCTCTCTGCAACTGCAAGCTGCCCCTGTTGTGTGATTGTTTCCAATTCTTAATGGAGTCTTAAAAGTCTTTTCAAAAAAAAAAAAACCTTTGGGCCCTTGCTGAAGAAGTTACTGCTGTTACTGGCACAACAGCTACTGGCTGGTTGAAAAAACTTCGGTTGCCACAGTGTCCAGCCTGAGACTGCACTAGAGAGTTTGCTGGTTTGATTCATTCATATTTATACCCTGTACTCTTAGTCCTTTTGTTTGTTTTAGCATCCTGGTAAGATTTTCATGGAGCTTAGTGGAAGGTTTGTGGTTTTACTCCTAGTGCGAGCTCATTGGCAGTGCTCATTAATGGCAGTGCTCATTAATGTCAGGGAGGCAGGATAAACTGTTCCTTCTCTTCCATGTTTTCTCTCTGGTTCTGTTTCCAGAGCATTTGAGACTCAGATGACGCGACTGGAAGCAGAGTTTGTGCGGCGGGAAGCTCCACCTTCCTATGGACAGCTGATTGCACAAGGACTTATTCCCCCAGTTGAAGACTTCCCCGTATACAATGCATCACAAGTATGCAGACACAAGTGCTAATGAATATTTCAGCTGCCAAACTACTATAAATTAGATAAAATCTATCTGGAACTGTATTTCCGTGGCTGTGCTAATTATATTGAAGTAATGTAAAAATGTGTATACCCACAGTTCCTCAGGTGCTGTGGGTAGTTTTGAATGCATTAAATGTATTTGTTGGGGAACAGCAGTGAGATAAGCACTTTTGCTGTATGTCAAGACAGAATGAATAAAGTCAGAGAGAAAGGTCAGAAAGTAAATAGAAAAAGAAAGGCTTTTCAAGCTGAAACTGTAAATGCACCAGAAATGATAAGAAAGTCTCTAGCAGTATTTTTGGAAAATTCTTGATTTTCCAAAATGATTGTTTTTCATTTACAGATAAATTACAGTGGCAAGCCATTATGTCATTCTATTTCATTGCTGAGTACTCAAAAGCTCTTGTACCCTGCCAGAAGTATTCAGCTGAGGTATAGTTCCTAGTGTGATAATGCACTTGTAGTTTGCTACTCCAGTGGAAAATTAACTTCCTGGGTAGACAAGTAGAGCTTAAACTCATAAAGGAAACACTGTAAGGGACAGAAGTTGTGGCTGCCCTTCCCTGGCAGTGTTAAAGGCCAGGTTGAATGGGGCATTGACCAACCTGATCTAGTGGGAGGTGTTCACAGCAGGGAATTTGGAATTAGATGATCTTTAAGGTCCCTTGCAAGCCAAACCATTCTATGAATCTGTGAGAGTCTTCTGGTACAGGCAGAGCTGTCTTTGGTGTTCTCAAATATTTTGTTAGAAAATACGCATTTAAGAAGGAAGCACAGGGATCAAGTCTGAGTATTGTGGTAAAGTGGAGATATTCCTGGGGAGAATGGGGTTTAGAAGTCTTTTGAGTATGTGTGAAATGCTAGTAACCTCTGTGTTACAGGCTTCTGTGCTGCAGAACATTCGAACAGCCATGAGGAGGCAGATGAGACGACACTCGTCAAGACGGAGCTCATCTCGGCGGCGCTTGGGCAGGCTCTGGAACAGACTCTTTCACAGACCTCGGGTGAGAGGACAGATCCCACTCCTGACTCCTGCCCGCACCTCACAGACTACACTGGGTGATGGAATCATCAGCAGTGCTGATGGGACTGTTCGGAGTCCTGCACCTTCCCCAGAAGGACCTAGTTTAGAGGCAAATGGCCAAGCCAGGGGCCCACAGGAAGCTGGATGTAGCAGCGTGCAGCCAGAGACTGAAATTACAGAGCCATCGCCTTCCAACATCTTACATCCAAATACTTGCACAGCAGCACATGCAGAGCCTGAGGCTGGATACACTGATAAATCCTTAAATGCTGACTCTGACAGAGAGCTTAAGCAGTCCAGTAAAGTAGATACAGGAAAGGCTTTCAGAGATCCTTTATCTGAAAGTGTTACAGAAACGATCCATGGTGGGTCAGTATCCAGGAGGACCGTCCCAGAGGACAATTGTTTAAGTGGAAGTCATCCACTGAGTGAAGATCCATGTAGATTACCCTTAAAAAAGTGGGAGTCTGGTTATCCAGACAGCCCTATGAATGTTCATATCCAAGTGGATGGACAAAACCACTGTTGCCCTAACTCATACCAGGAGGAGCCTTTGGATGTTCATGCGGCTTGTTGCCATTCTGTGGAAGTGCCAATGTTACAGTCATCTACTTCCCTCTCCGAAAACAATACCAGTGATGATGAATCTTTACTTGTTTGCTAATAAAAATTTCTGGTTTGTCCATGTAAATTTTATAACTTCATTGTTACTTCAATGCACTTTGATGATAGGTGGTATGTTTGTGCTCCCAACTTTCTCTCTTCAAACGAGTGTGCTTTAATTCCACAGTGAGTGCAGTACAAGACTAAATAGGACAAGTTTATGTCACCGTTGCTATTCCTGAAACTCCAGTGGGGCAGAAGTAGGCCACTATGTGATGTCAGGGGCTAGGAGAACAGGAATGTGTCACTGCAGTTTGGAGGCATCTCCATCCTCTGGTAGTTTTTCTGTACTTTTTACTCACTCTGCATTCAGTGTTTCTTTGCCTTTCATTGGTCTTCCTGAACTAGAGAACTCTGTTGGAACCTGGGGCAGACACCGGTCATTGTAATTCTGAGTACTAACTGACAACAAGTAACATTGTTGTCTTTTTAGGCATAATAATTTAAATAAAATTTAATAATTTTAATTACAAATATGTAGGAGGAATTAAAATCCCCTGTAGCTTCCCCTTTATAGAAACTGCTCACTTCTTTTGATCCCTTCAGAAATGTTTTGATGGCCATGTGTACCTTGAAGCATCCACTAAATCCGAAGTTTCTGTATTGTATACTCAGAATGAAACCAGGTGTCTTAGCTACTAAAGCTTTATAATGAGAGTATAGCAGTGTTCAGTGTAAGTGGAGTGCATTGAATTCTAGTTGCAGCAATATTTCTTTTTTACATTGTCATGTGTTGCATTTTCTTCATAGTGATGTTGTGAGTGTTGCAGAATTATTTCCTCCTTCTCTACCCTCTTTTTCCTCTCCTCGTGTTTCCAGGGACTCTATGCTGATACCACTTTGAGGGTGCCTGAAGGACACTGAGGCTTTACAGCTCCTGGGGGCTGCACTGGGAAGCACTGAGCACTTGGTCAGGATCAGACTTCGGTTTT
Source organism: Corvus kubaryi (assembly GCF_017639235.1). Taxonomy (NCBI): domain Eukaryota; kingdom Metazoa; phylum Chordata; class Aves; order Passeriformes; family Corvidae; genus Corvus; species Corvus kubaryi. The sequence continues at coordinate 19,487,033 of NW_024581093.1, read as the reverse complement.
ATTTTGAAATAAAATCTGTCTCACAAGTTTGCTTGTAAATCTGCTACGTAAGTGCAGATGTATAAGCCAGGAATTTTATTTATCTTTTATTTTTAGAGGATGTTATTTTGATTTTTTTATTTGCTTTTTTTTCTTTGAAGAGCTGAAATAGATCAGTGCCGTTTTCAAAGCTGACACTGTGTGGATTGTACACACTTAAATGTAAACTGGTGCCTTTTTGGTTTTTTAGAGTGTAAGTAAAAGTAGGCAAGTTATTTACTTTTAAGAAGGTGGCATTGCAGAAGAGGAGTTCCTGCAGAATGACAGAACTCTGCTGTGTGATAGCTTGGTCCTGTTGTGATGGCTGGGGTGGTGGCCAGACTCTTGCTACTCTAACAAGAGCTCTGCTTCAATTCCCCCATGACACAGTGACAAATAAAAATGCTTTATAAAGGAGTTAACAAGGAAATTGATGCTGCAGCTCTGTAAACATTCGAGTGCTCCAAAACCTGTTTGTTGTTGTAGGAATTCAAGTTGTCCAGAGTTATTAACTGAACTTGTGAAATTGGGGTCTTTGACATCTGCAGGCCTGAGCTCTGCTGCCCACAGGACTTTCCTGGCTGTAAAGGCAAACAGGCTTCTGCAGTGAACAGTTGAGTTTACATCAGTGTCAAAGATTTTTTCCTTTAAATGGGTTATATTTAGCCCTGGATCTTTCACTAGGACTCCCTTTGGGGGAGTGCCTTGAAAAGAACAAGGAACTTTGGCCTACTAAAATGTAATATGGAAGAATTAAATAGAAGTGATTTTTTTTTCCTTTTCTGTTGCAAATTGGTTTCATACTGTGCATTCCAGAGTTAGAAGATTCAAATTCTTTAAGGGCATTAATACCAGGAAGGGCTTGTTGCAAAATGCATAACAAGAGTTGTAGTTGCGTTAAATAAATACTGCTCAGTCATTTTTTCCAAGTTCTTCTGTGATCAGAACTCATTTCATCAAAGAAAATGTAGTTTTGAAAGAGATCTTCCTTTCATAGCATTTGTAAACATTTTGGGTACATTCCACCTTTGCAAGGCCATGTACTGTAGTCATTGCACACCAGAGTAGTTGTTTGCATCAAAGGCTACAGGTTTTAGTGTCTTTTTTTTTTTTTTTTTTTTTGTCTAAAGGTAATTTAAAATACATAGACTTGTATGTGTAAGATAGTTACGTATAGTTAGGAGAAAGATTAAAGGTTTGTATTGTGTGGATATGGAAGGACCTTAGAAATACATGTGTATTTATTTCTGTTACAGAAAAATATTTCTGTAATAAAATAATGCTAATCATGCCATGCCTTAAACCATCACCATTATAAGGCTCATAAAGTTGAAATATGTACTCTGGAGTACTGCTATATTTTGGGAACAACCCTGAACAGCTAACACTACTTTAAGATGTGTAACTTCACATAATTTCTTACATGTATCATACATATTTTGTATACTGATGCATTTGGTAGCTCAGTGAAAATTTCACTGGGAAAGTTTTACTTTGAGAAACTTTAAAACAAGTCCAGGTTAATGAAAATTTGATGTTGAAGCATACAGAAGTGTTCACAACCCTCATGACTGGACTATACAGCACTGCATCAATGAGAAATACAAGCCTGGTGCTCTTTGTAAGCACTAACTTCTGTATTCTGCAGGGCAGTTTTCTCTCCTAGCTCACCCCCTGCAAGGGAAGAGCTGTAAGTTCACTGTTAGTTTTACAAAAGAAATCTCTATGTTTGCACTCTGAGCACAAAGAGGTGCAGTGCAGTGTCCTGGAATGTCAATACCTGGATAAATCATAAAGTCTGCTTTAGTGTAATGTCTGCCCTTCCTCCATCTCTTGTAAGCATTAAACAGGGAATCAATCATCCTTGAAGGTACCTTGGTTCTGATTCATATAAACTGCCTCCTTGTATTCAGAACTTCTTAAAATTAGAAAAAAGGAAGAAAGTGGAAATGCAACACTTTAAAGACTATACAACCTTAAGTTAATCAGCTAGTAAATTTGTTAAATATTTTGTTACTTTAATAATGCTTTTCTGCACTCTAAAGATTTTTGTAGACCGGAAGCAAATTGTTTGTTTGTTTGGCTTTGGTTTTTTAAGATACACAGCTCCTCTGTCCAAACAAGCAAAAAAAAAACCTCCTTCCAAAAAACCTCCCTTCCAAAAATCTCTCTGAATAGAGAAGAATACTTACTGGTTTAAAAAGAATGCAAGCTCATAGGCAGCATAAAGGGGAAAAGTGATTCCCTTAATATTTTTCTCTGCTGCTATTAAAGCAGGGAATATTTCTGTTAGGAATTCTGGTACCTTCCAACTTGTCTATTACTCTGCAACATCCCCTAAACGTACTTGTTCTCTATTTCTGTTCTCTGCTTTGTGATTTTTTTGTTTGTTTGTTTTTAATTTGTTGTATATATTAATTTAGTTACAACATTTTACCATAGCGTGTGTACAGGCATATGGTTCAGGTATGGTGTTGTGTTTACCAGTATCTACTACTGCTTCCTGGACTGAGCAAGACACTAAGCAAGAAAGATGCTGGCATCATCGTACCTTGCCTTGCTTTGGATCTCTTAATTTTTAATAAAATTTCATGTGCCCAGAGCCTGTGGGTTTCTGACCATCACTCTTAACACCAAAGCTCGAGGATTCCTAAATTGTACTCCCACAGTCTTTGTTTGACTCTGACTCTTACGTGCCAACCCATGACTCCATGTGTTGACATGAATGTGAAGGGGAGGGGGTGTGTTTTGGTTTGGTTTTGTACCTTTGGGGGTTTTTTATCATCTGCTATCTTTTCTGGCTGAAGCTAGTGGAAAGGATATCACTTTTTAAATAGTACATGTGAAATCTTGGCACTAGCAATTCACTGTTGTATACAGCTGCCTTTAAAATGTATGTATGCGTATATCCCAACTGAAAAAAAAGAAGCCCTGAAGTGTATGACTATTAGGGTAGTTAAAAACACAGTTTCTGAAGTACTGCCTCTCCCATTCCTGAGGCCAGTGCTTGTTTTGCTGATGCTGATGGTGATGCTTCTCCTTCCCTGTCTCTTTGAGGTACTGCTGGCTCTGTCTTGCTCTTTTTCAGAAGAAGGTGAAGGCTGAGTTACTTTGTGTTGACAGTGTTCTGCAGACTTGGAAGTCTTTATTTGTATTGAAGAGAACTGGACAGACTTCATGGTGATCCCAGATTTATCTGTAGCCATGAAGGATGGAAGGACACAGCTGGATGCAGAGGGATAATACCTTCTAGCCTAGCAGGAAATGTTTGCTTTGGTTTGCTTTGCTTCGCTTTGCTTTGTCATGAAATGCTCATTCAGCTACAGTGGCAGTGGCAGGAGCACTAATGTTTCAAACCATACCCTGAGGTGAGGCTGAAATGAGAATAACCCATGAAATGGAAATAGAGTAATAAATGATACCTGAGTGTTTGCAAGTCTTTTGACAGCCTGTGCAGTACAATAGATACGTCTTACAACAAACCAAGGGGCAAGCCTGGAGGGAATTTGGTACTTTTTAATCAGACCCTTTCTTTGAGAGGAAAAACTGCTTTTGCTTATTTAAGATTTTTGGACTTGGCCAGAAATTGAGTTTTAATCTCCCAGGCAGGTGCTAGGATTTAAAATCCAGTACAAATATCTGTCTGAACCTGAACCTTGCAGGCAGCACACCTCGTGTCCTGTCCTTTGTCAGTTTGTCACCCGAGCAAACAGTTCAGTGAGCCATTTTTCCCTTTTCAGATTCTGTTTCTTGTGATCTTGGCTACAGGGATGAAATGGTTACCAAGACTGAGGTGAGTGGTGGTGATTTACATTTTATCCTATGTGGTTTTTTATTTCATTCTATGTGTTCCCTGCTTTATGATGCCTTCTGGATCTTCCTTCTATCGCTGTGTCTTACTGTAAGACTCTAAGACAAATTTGGTTTTGGCCTCTCAGCATCTTCTCACTTTCTAATCCTTTTTCTTGGATTTTCCTTTTCCATTTGTCCAAGTGCAGAAGTTTCAATTTGAAGATAGAGCACTGTTGAGAGGTGTCAAGGACCAAGGAGAGGAGGTTTAAAAACCAGAGTTTGGTTTGCAACTGTCTGAACTCTAAAGCTTTAGGAAAAGACAAATTCTAAGCAAAGTTTACCCTTTATTTTTCTTTCAATATCTCTCATAGAACTCCTCAGCAGCTGAGTAACTGCTAACAATTTCTGATTTGGTTCTTGGTACAAAGGGGCTGGAAACCAAATTTTTTTTCCCAAGGTTTAACAAATTAACAATAAGTGAAACGTGAGAAGTACCTTGACAAAGGCTTCTGAATATGAAGTGTGGGACAGCATGTCTGCTGCGGGCTGGTTGGTTGGTTGGTTGGTGTCTTTCCTTTGAAGATGAATTATTTTGTTTAACTTCAGCTCTCCAGCACGTTTCTCTCACAGCATTAGCTTGTTTGGAGGTGGGCTGTGGCAGAGGCTCTGTCCTGGGCTCCCAACCCACCACAGCACCTCGCCAGACAAATGTGCTGCTCCCCTGGGGCCTCCAGCCCCTGTCTCAAGGTCGATGGCTGCATCAGGGCTTGTGCTTTCAGAAGTGATGGAGCATGGCTAATGAAATCTTTTCTGCGTATTTTTGGATACATGTTTTGTAAAGATGCTTCCAAGTCAAATGTATTATTAAATACACAGGGACTCATCTGTCCTTCTTGAGTTGGAGGAAAGCTTTGAACTGAAACAGCATGGTGCTGAACCCAAGGTTCAGTCCCCATATGGGTCAATTTCTTAAGAGCTAGATTCGATGTTCCTTGTGGGTCCCTTCCAACTCAAAATATTCTGTGATTCTGTGAGTCTCTTCCCTTGACCCTTCTGAGATCAAACTTTTCTGGTTTATGTACTAATGTGAATGGAAAAAATTGATTCCTTTATCAAGTTTTTGAAAATGCTTGAGGGTAGCCAAGCCAGCAGAAGTACCTCTGCCTCATTCTCCTGCTTCCCAACAGTGCCCACTCGACTCCTGGAATTTTATCTTCTCCGCTTCTGTCTTGCAAAGCATTTAGCAGTGATGACATATCTGTTGCTGCTTTTTCAATACTGTGAAAATCAGATAAGAATAATCCAATCCTTTTTTTATTGACTTTTCTGTAGGCTGACTTACAGGTGATACTCCCCGGAGTATTTTTCTGCATTACAGCCTCTAATATTTTATGCTACATAAATATAATAGCACATAATTTATAGGCTTATGTGGTACTGTGCTGCTATTCAAGTTTTATTTAAACTCCTTTCTGTTGGAAACAACTTGCGTCTCTGTATCAAGTATCACAATATTCTCAACATGCTGATATTGTCAGCTGTTTCAAGGTTTTTCTTTTGTTCAGTGGGCTTTAAAATACTAGTAATTATGTCTCCTTTGAAGCTAGTTGCTTTGTCTTTAGGAAAAATCTCTTTTATATGGATTGTGTGCTGCTAAATTTCATTTAGCATATGAATTTATCTTTCTAATTTTGTACATTGATTTCTATGGGTAGAAATTTTACACGTTAGGCACTAACATTTGCAAAGCCTTTATTGTATGTGACACTGTGAGCAGAGATGAAGCTGTTCCTAAAAATGAAACATTGTGGAACACTTTTTGGGGATTGGTATCTAATTCAAAGATGAAGTCTAGTAAATAATGCTGTTCTAAATTGAGCCTTCTGATTTAAGGCCAAATGTTATTACTTTTAAAGCGTGTGAGTATAATCAGGGAAAATTTGAGCCAAACTCAATTGACAATTAAGAGGAATTTGTTCTTTAATTTTGCTTTTGATTTCCTTATACAACAGCCAGGAAAAGCCTTGGTAGCTGTTGCAGCATTACTACTATTACTATTATTACTACCTTTCTCATTACCATACAGACTTGTCTCAAGAGCTGCAAATTTTCCATGCTAGCTCATTTCCTTACCTTAATTTTTTAAACAAACAAAAATAAACCCACGCCAAAACTTAGCAGTTCTGAAAGCAATCAGTATTGCTGATGCTGTAATACATTTAGTTTTCCCACTAGCTAATAAAGGTATTGAAGGAGTTAATCTGTTGGAATTATACCACAGAAAGTGGATTTTGAGCTATGGAAAAGGAGACTTAGCCATGAGAGCCTCTGACATTATTTAAAGTTCAGGTGCTGCTTAGCCACAGAGATTTTTGCTCTGATTTTTTTTTTGTTAAAGCAAGCTGAATATTTATGATTTCCATTAGCAAACTGTATATTCATACTATTATTTCAAATGTGGTATCTTTCTTTACATGTGTGCATATATACACATAAAACCACACCTTTTTTTCTAGCTAAATATATATTTTGATCTCTTATAGTTAACAGCTTTATACAAAGAGAAGAATGTAAGCTGTGTTCCTTTTTAGTGTCTACCATCTGAAATTTTGGAGAGAGATGAATAGAATTTTAATATATAGATATTACTATTATTATTATTATTTAAAAACAAAAGTATTTCTGAATAATTAACTAAGAGAGAATGAATCCGTAATTTTTGTGCCAGGACCATAGAAAGATATTTTTAAATTACACTCAGATGGCTGTTACCAAGGCTACTGAATGTCATAGTTTTTGTTTTCAAAAACCGTGAAAGAATAGTAGCTCAGAGCTGTTCTCACATTTTGCATTTTCAGAAGATTCCCTGTTGTAAAAGTGGCCATATTGCTACAGCAGCAAATCTCCATATATTAATTAAGTGCACAAATGAGATTTTTTTCCTAGTGCATGGCACAAATAAAATATGCAAAACACTTTCTAAGGAGCATCTGATGTGTGAGTAATTTAGGCTCGTTACTTGGTTGAGCACAGCTGAAATGGGGAATTGGTCTCTGAAGCAACGTGGCACCACCTGACACCTCAATAGACAGGAGGAACATCAGGCTCCTTTCCCATGTTTCCTTTGAGTTCCCACTGCTGATCCCACTGCAAACCTCTCCATGTCTCCATCCTCCCCAGCTGGCACCTGGATCCTGCTGAGCTTCATGCAGGAGTTCCTGGGTGCTGCAGTGAGCCCTGTCCCATCTGGGATGCAGGAACCCCCCTCCACCTTTACAACAATGCTTCAAAACTGAGATACTTGAGATTTAGATCACTACTTCTGTATCTTTTTTCTGTGTCACAAAATGATGCTGGAACTGTCCAGATGATTGTTGGTGCTGTAGCTTTTACTCTGCGGTCCGTGCTCAGTGCAGTCACCCTGCCCCAGCTGCGCTGGTCTTTGGAGCTGGGATGGAGATGCTGTGCTCCTCCAGCTCTGTGAAGGGGTGATCCCTTGGATTGTAACTTTGATGCCTCATGTTATGTGGGCATTCACCCCACCCAGGGGCAGCAAGAAGTCTCCTTGCTTTCTCTTGATTTCTGTACTTCGATTTTGTGTTGGGAACTGCCCTAGTTTTGAAATGCCTAAATTTGTATGTCTCTGGTGGACCCTCGTGGTGACTAAAATCAATATTCCAGAGCTGTGTCTGTGCTGCTTTCCCCTGCTGAGCAAGAATGCTGCCAGAAAAAAACCCCAACCAGCACCTTATTTTACACTTTATTTCTTTTCTTTTTTTTCTTCTTTTTTTTTTTTTTTCTTAGGGAATAACTAAAAGCTACAGAGGCCATAAAGGGTGTAGCTCATTTTATGGGCTTCACTATTGGAGCTCTAAAACCATTTTTTTTTTCCAGAAAAACTTTTTTCAAAAATCAGCATGTAAACAAGAAGCCACTTCAGCCTCAAAGGCCACGCTGTTATTTCCTCACTGCTGTCCCGCTCACCGGCTGCCAAGAGTGGGCCGAGGAGGCCTCCTCCTCGGCACTTCCACACTGAGGGTACACCACAAAACACAGCTTCTGCCCCCAGCACGTCATGGACTCTGCAAGGAGCAAATGGCCAGTGGTTAATGGGTGGTTAATGGGGATGCTTGAGCTCTTCTAAACAAATATGTGATGCTGGAGCGGTGCCACATGGGAAGGAGGCTGCACAGCCCTGCTGCCCCACTGACTGCCCCTTCCAGCCCTTCTCAGCTCCAGCTCAGTGATCAAAGAGTGTTTGTGAAGCAGGGGCAGGTTAAGATTGAACAGCTTTAGGAATACCTTTCCCCAGCCCCTCACAGAGCTGCCAGTGCTGCCCATGGCAGGCTGTCAGGATTGGGATGGGATGGGATGGGATGGGATGGGATGGGATGACTGCCAGCCCTCCTGGCACTGTGTCAGCCCAGCTGCAGTGACCACTGGCCTTGGGGAGCTGCTGGCAGCAGAGCCCACTGCAGCTGATGGAAACCCTCCAGTCAGAGCAGAGGGCTGCAGTGTGCTTGTTTGAAAGTCCTCACTTTGGAGCAAAGTGATTAAAAATCAAACACAACCAAAACATAAAAGACTTATTTGCAGTTTTAATTTTATATGAGGGATAATGTAAGGCTTTGTAAGAAACTTTTGAGTATGAGATAGTTCATCATGTCACACAGGGCTTGTGTGACATGACGTGCTGGTGGAACAGAGGGAGAAGGCAGGGCAAGGGTGAGAAACTCCTCGGTCCCTTTGTGATTGCTCATTTGGTCTCCATGTGCATCAAGTGACACCCTGGTGTATTTGCCACAGGACAGGCTGCTGTGAGCAAGCTGAGTGGATGGGCACAGAGGCATGAGAGGAGGCAAACGTACCCAGCAGTGAACAAAACATTTGCCCAAAGGAAAGCACAGCCTGGCAACTTCGTGCCCAGGCGCTGCCAGTGGCTGAGAGTGGTGGCTGGTCTCATACAGGCAGTTTCCTGGCTGTTTTGGTGCCAGTGTGTCAGAGTTTAAGCAGGGAGGGCAGCAAGGCACATAGTGCTGGCTTACCTATCAGCCTATTTACACACTTTGGTTTATTTCTCCAGTAGACTCCAAGGAAAAACACTGGCACTCCGGTTAAAATGATAATTAGTCCAACCCCACAGACGATCGGCTCAGAGTATAAGCTGAAGATCAGCAGAAATGCCCAAAACGCCAGATAAGTGATGGGGATGAGGAGGTTCACCTACCAGGAGAAAGCAGAGCAGAGCACGGCTGTGCAGAGCAAGAGCAGTGGCTGACTGGTTGTGGTGGGCTGCAGGCAGTGCACGCTTCAGGCCCCCCATAAGTTGTGTCCCCCTTCCCTCTACTGCTGTTGTCCTCTCTGCCCATCCCAACAAGTTCACAAGGGATCTGCCTGTGTATCCCTCTTTTGCACTAATGGCACTTTGGGACATGGTTTGGGAGGTGTTCCCATCCCACCCTTTGCATCACTATTGCAACCAAGAAATTTAGCTTTAACAGTGTCACCTTGATAGGTCTGAAGATTTTGGGTTTCTTCCAGCGTAAAACAATCAGGCCTATAATTGTCACTCCATAGCAGAGGTAGTTAATAAATGACACGTAGTTGATTAGCGTGTATGTGTCTCCAACAAGCATGATGATAAGTGTGGCCAAACACTGCAAAGAGAGGAGCATAGCCTTCTTGAGCCATTACTAGAAAAGATAGCTTAAAAAAAACAAAACCAAGCAAAATTCCCATTAAAGCATTAAAAACGCTTTTGTTTATGGCACCTGCTGGGATTGTGCTGCCTCCTGTGGCTCTGTGCCTTATCCCCAAGCTGTGCCACCAGGGCTGGGGCTAAATGGGTATTTTGGGTGATTTGGGGCATGCTGAAGTCAGAGACTAGAGGGTCTGTTTATAAATACCCTGGGGTGCTGGCATAGGTATCTCTGCTGCCCGTGGCTAGGCAGGCAGGGCTGGGAAGGTTGGCAAAGTTCCCACTCCACCTATTTCTGTTAAGTGTTTTAAAAGCTATTGAATGTTATGGTGAGGACTCCAGGTGAAAGGATTTCTTAGACATAACATGTTGTGTTTCAGGCACTATGTTGTTGCAGGTGCTCTGTATATTATAAAGAATTAGAGGTTTGTCCTTTCTGCTGCTGGCTCATGTCACAGCTGATCAGTATCATCAATCTTTTGAGCATTACTAATGTTTGGAAACTGGCAGATGGATGGTGGAAATTCCCAAGCTTTTGCTTGCTTTTTTGAACTCTACATCTGCCTAATACTGATAGCGAATTGATTTTCACCTTTTTTGCTTTTATATATTCTCTATATTCTTTACACATACATTTGTAGCGCTGCAGCCTATTACAGTATTTGTAGCTAGCTTTTTACCTACTCTATTAGACAGAAAGACAAAATAAATTCCCAGTGGCTCCAAGGTGGGGTCCAAGGTTAGATTATCTGGAAGCCACGGTTGAAACTAGCTCTCCAAGACACATTTTAATTAAAAAGTTTAGTTCCCACCTAAGCGGGGGGGCCCGGCCCCCCCCCGCCCGAGGTGGGAGATTCAGAAAGGGTTGAACTGAGGGGCAATTACCTCATTGTTTATGTCTCTAATTGGGGATTCTTGTCAATTTTGGTAATTTGCTAAACATATAAAAATTGTATGCATTTTATATTATGTGTGCATCTTCAGCACTTTCCACCTAGCCAGTTGTGCACCTAAGGATCCTTATAAAGGTAACCCTTTTTATCACCTAAGTGTGTCTATCTTGTGATTTTACGACCAGCAAAAAGCCATCAATACTGTAGAGCCAGGAGAGCTGACTTGGGGGCCAGGGTGCTGCTCCTCAAGCCCCCCACCCTGCTCTTTGGTACCACAGGAGCTCAGCACTCACCTGCACCAAATAGCAGTCCAGTGAACACTCTGTTGGGGCCCAGAGCCGGAGGGAAACTAAGTATCCAAATTCCTCCAGAGAATGCTCAAGATCTTGGTCTGTGTTTATCTGGGCTCCCTTTTTGCTTTTGTCCCTTTTTTCTTAATCAGCCATTTCGATAGTAAATTCCTTCCAGGAGGGAAGGTTTCTGCACCTCCAGCACCAGGAATTAAGCACCACCACAACCGAATGCCCCATTAGTCCCTCTGTTCCCCTATTCAAAGCCTTGCAGGCTTGGCAGGGGGATTTCAACACCTTGAACAGTTTCACCACAAAATGGGTTTAAAATTGGACACCATCTCGTATCGCTGATATATAACATGGTTGCTGCTCTCCCCTGAAGTGTGCACTGTGTCATATGTGTGTACACCTCTCTACTGCCACTGGTGGGCTTTGCAGTGATGTTGCTCAGAGTGGCAAGATTCCATGTGTAGGTGACACTGATGTGTCAGATCTGCTCACAGTGCGGGTGTCATCCCCAGTGGCTCATGGCTGAAGAGGGGGTGCTGCCCTCCCGATGGCCTGGCCATAGCCACATGGCTGGCAGGAGGGCCAGGTACTCCCCACCGTCTTGCAAAAAAACCCAAGTCTGTTTATTTTACATTTAGCTTGGCCCTTTGATTTTTGGAAGTAAAATAGTAAATCAGTAAAAATAAAGGTCTCACTGGTAGTGTTGAAATAGCTGTTCTCCATAAACAAACAAACCTCTCCATGCAGAAATCTAGGTGTGATTCAATGGAAGAGAAAAAGAATCTGATGTATCAATTAGGTTTGCCTAACGTGTAGCCCTGTTTGCTGTTGTAGTTGCCTACACTATACTATTATTATCTTTCTTAAGAGATAAATATTTCCGAGCTGCGTTTGATGTGCACTGAGCTGGATTAAAACACCTTCAAATGATGAATTGATATGCCATGCTTGTTCTGTGATTTGCACTGTGATTCAAGGGGGATGGCGTGGCATGGATCAGTCAGCTCGACAGGCAGCTTGCTCTTGTTGGTGCTGTTCCACAGAGAAACAGCCTCTGAGACTCAGTGTGTTGTTTCAGCTGATGTGTTTTTAAGGACCAAGGAGTTCTGCCTCATGGCCCCCAGCAGAACACAGGATTCCATGATGGGTGCCCAGGGCAGTTTACCCCAAACCTTCAGTGGGCAGTAGGCAAGATGTTTGTGATGGGGCACTAAGCCCCAGGAATGCTGTAAAACCTAAGCAAGATGCATATTTTGTCATAAAAGGGGAATGAGGAGGAGGCTTATTCAGTGAAGTTTGTATGGGTATATTGTGCCAGGGTTGCTGTTAGAGCTGGGAGACATGTAAACATGCATCTTTCTAGTGCATCTGGGGTCAACCCCTCATGGTTTTGATATCAATGGCAAATCTGCAGTTGGCAGCCATTGATACAGCCAAGATTTCAAGCAAATGCCCTTTGGGGAATTCCTTTGCTTGGGCCCTACAGCCTTGTACAGCAGCAGTGCGAATCATTTTCTTCTTAATCATCCTCTATGCTGCTGTAAAACCCATCACACATTCTAGTTTCACTGTCGATAAAAGCATATGAAGCTGTTTCAAATAATAACTTCCCTAAGTCATTACTACTGTGGAAATTTGTCTAAAAAGTGAGGGGAATCTTTTTCCCATGGGAGCACATCAGCAACTGGACCAGCCCCTGACACTCCTAACAGCTGGCTCGTTGGTGTCTGATCTTTGCAGGTGACCTGTTGTCTGCCTGATGTACCATTCAGCAGACACATTACTCAGGGCCACTGTAATCATTGTCCCTACTTAATTTTTTGGCCTGTGAAAGAAATACCTGTGGGCCTCAGAGAACTGCGTGATCACCCCTCACAAGATGTCTTGGTTGTTGAAAGTAATTATAGGAGCATTTTGTCCTTTCCCTGGGACCCACTGTAACTCTGGCTTTGGTGGCAGGACCTAAAGCAGCCTTTCCTGAGTGGGATTAGCAGTGACCATGGAGATTTCCAAATGCTTGTGGGAAGCAGGCAAAATTGGTCTAAGGAGCTCGTCTTTTCTTAAATGAAGTATCTCTGTTTCAAAAGCCAGTCCCTACCTCTTGCTGCAGGACAAGAGTTAATGAGCTTACACTGCAACGCAGGTTATGAGGGAAACCCTTCAGGTGTCAGGGGATTGGGAGAAGGAGGAATTATTTCTGAGGCTGAAGGCTGCTTCTCTCTGGGGCAGTAGGAGCTGCTCAGCTGGCACCTACCAGCTGCAATTCAGGCTGACCCACTGCTCCTCTTCTGGGGTAAAACCACCACTCAAGTGTTTTCCCAGCTCTTTTCTCTGTGATTTAGTGTTTCTAAAAGCAGGTTACATGGTGACAGAGGAGGGATAGTAGCACTTACGCAGACAAGAAGGGCAGGAATGGGTGTGCAGTGCTTGACGTGGATCATGGCAAGCAAACTTGGCAAATGGCCTTCTCGAGCACCAGAGAAACATAACCTGGAAATAAGAAGAGTAATGATGAATCCACTGGGTATACAACAGCCTCTCCAGTCCCTAGTCATATAACACCTCTTATCTCAACCACCTGCTTTGGTCTTCTCATGGAAGGGAGCTGTGGCTGCCACTGCAGAGACAACTAGAGACTATGAACCCTGGGGAAAGGTATTTAAACTAAACCCTTCAGTATACAAGGCCTTCAACAGCTAAAGTCACCTGGGAAAAACCTGCTCTGAGATGCCGAAATACCTCTGAGGACTCTCTGCTGGCCAGCGTTGTCTCTTTACCCAGTGAGGGATGAATACTCTGCAGGTTGTGTGGGTATTTACAGTGTCAAAAGGTTTTGGATAAGGTTTAACATGCCTTAACATTTCACTTTTAAGTGTATACCCTGTTACATATGCTCTTCGATTTGTTGCATATCATACCCATGAAAGTGCTGTGATAAATAACTTTCCCAAGGTACTTGAGCAGTTTCCTCAAAAAAACTTTATAACTTTTAAATTAAATTCAGACAGGTCAATTATTATAAACAGGCTTTATTGATTGCAATCTTACAGACTTTACAGATTCTGGCCCAACTATCAGCAGTTTCCATGCAACGTATCTTGCTTGAAAGGTGATTTTCCAGCATGGGCATGAAAATGCCTGTGACTGAGTACAGCACCAGGCCCCAAAACTGAGCAAAGCACAGTTTAGCTGGGAGCTACTGGAACTTTATTGATAAAAAATTACTTTGGTTTTATGCGAAAGCTGTGTTTGGATCTTACTGCGAGTTATTCCACATCTGCAAACACTTTCAATAACTCATGAGGATTAATTTGCAAGAAATTTCATGATTTAATATTACTTTTGCAAGAAATTTCATGATTTAATATTACTTTTGCTAATTTGAAACAGAATAATTCATAACTGATTGTATCCAACACACCCAACAACAACCTCATGCTCTACAACATCCAAAATGTCTAGCTAGCATTTCTTTAGCAAATGCAATTAAAACAGCCCCTCCCCAAATTAGATAATGTTCATAAAATTGTACTCCATCTAACCTTGATGAGGTAAAAAGGTATCCATTTATTCCTCCAAATGTAGATAGAGCCACTGAGACTGGCATAACCCAGGAAAAATAGCCCAGTAACTTTTCACCAAATGTCTAAAGCAACAGAAGGCAGAGAAACTGAAATACACTGCAAAGCACAGTACTGAAATCAAAGTGTATTTTAGACATGCAGGGAATGGTTTACTTACTACCGCCACAGCGTTGGAGGACAAGAGCTCTTGGGGTGACATGGCAGTGAAATATGCAATGTTGGTGAACGTATACACAAATGTCACCAATGGGATGGATATGAATATGGCACGAGGTAGGTTCCTAATAAAAGAATTAGGAGGGTAGACAAGAAATTACAATCATGCACAGTGAGGTCACAACAGCTGTGTACGGCCTGGGGATGGTCACCCAGCTGGGTGGGTTCATTGGCTGTTTCTTTGGAGGGAAGCAGTGCTTCCATCAGCTCTCTGACTCACTGCACATTGGAGAAGGCTAAAAGTGCTATGAAATGCTGTGTCTGCAGGGAGTTTCCCGGTACAAAGGTACCACGAGCTCCGTTTGGGCTCTTTACTGGGATTGGGACAGACTGTTACTGAAAAATGAAACATCCGTTTCCCAAAAGCCCTATGTGGAGGCACCATGGTGGGATAAAATGTCTTGCTTTGCTTTACCTTCGCCTGCTCTGAAAAGGAAGGGGATCCTGTTGTTCAGCTGCTGCCTTGGGCCATTGTGTACCATAAACCTGGTCTGGTCATACAATACCGTGGCAACTTACAGTAGTACAGATGTACTTGATCTCGAATCCAAAGACCTTCTTAGAGGTGGATATCTGAACTGTTCTGTATCTAACATAATGCATTTTTCTCTGTGTGTCAGATTTGGAAAAAAGATTTTAGAAAGCATGTTTAACCTTGTGAATTTGAACAGATTTAGGAAAAGTAGGAAGTGGTTTTGGTTATCCAATTCTTTTTATACTTTAATTTCTCCTCTAAGGCTGCAACAATATGTAAAAATAAAAAAGCACCATTCACTCCATTCTCTCTTTATTTCTCAACTAAGGCCATATTTACCTTATTTAAATAATAAATTTTTTATTATTATCGTTGAAATTGTGGTCATCCATTAAAATATTGTTGTTTATTAAGGAAACACATTACCACACTTTCTTTATTCCTGACGAGATTTCTGGATATACACTTTGCCACTCACTGGTGTGCAGAGATGCTCACAAGGCTTTAGCTTTAAGTCATTCCCATCCAAGCTGTAATAGCTTAAATTTCTTCTTGCTTAATTGCTGTGTGCATTGGGTGCCCAGAAATAACTCATGCTCCAAGAGCTGCTCTTGACATTTGTCATTCCACTTTATTAACTCAGAAATGTTGAAACATTTGAACTTTGCTAAACTAAAATTCCCTTTCCCTCCAGCCTTCTCAGGCTGCTTGTGATAAATCATTTCCAAGCCCCTTTGGGTACCCTGGATCTGCAGTGACCCAATGTAAGTTGCCTTGGCAGGCTGGTGCCCACAGCTGTGCTGGGGCAGAGAGTGCCACTTTCACTGCACAACTAATCTTCTCCTTCAGGTGTTTGTGGGAGACCTTTGGGTGAAAAAGCAAAGCAACTTCCAGGATAATTCATCTTTTTATGACAAAGAAGATTCTCCCTGTAGATACTTGTGTGGTATCTCATTTATGGTCAATCTTCTGCTATGGAAAATTGACTATGATTGAATAGTAACATAAAGATACTGCCTTGTCTGTAGGCTGCTTTGATTCAGTTAATACCTTGTGCAATATTTTTTTAATTTCAGTGTTTCTGTAACTTGCCTGCTGTCTGTTCTAAAGAAAAATCTTTCTCCTTTAGAAAGACCAGTCCCACAGACATGGAATGACATTGCAGCATCTTATGAAATGAGTAGTACTATCAGACAGCTCCACTGTCTCAGCCTCTTCAAGAAGTGTCATGGAAATGGATACTTGCCTGCGGGGATCAACCAGCTCTTCTGTTACATAGTTCAAGAAGTTCCAGCCACTGAATGCAAAGGACCCTTGAAGAAAAGCTAATGCTAAATGCCCCACAGATGGAGTCATCCAAAAATTGAATGCGTTGCTTGGTGTCAACTCTTTGTAGTTTCCTGCATAGAGAGCGCAAGCAAGATGTTAAGCCATGCCTACCTTCCTCACACACTTTAAAATAGGTAAGCTTTCACTTTTTAGTCTTTATTCTTTATTGGAACTGAGACTTCATGCTCTTCATGTCACCATGGGCTGACATAGCAATTGCAGTGCTTTCTGCAGGACCGTGTCCTGGTGGGGCAGCTCGTGCTGTACAGGCACCCTTCACCACCATCTGTGCCACAGCAACTCATGAGACCCTTTGTCAACCTGCACTGTCTGAGGGTGGATCCTTGGCAGTATAAATTCCTACCTGTTCTTAATGCAATTTTCTTTTAAACAGTTTGGTGTTGTTTAGTAGAAATCCTTGAAAATAAAATGCCTATGGGACTGAAAGATTTGTCAAGACTATAGGACTATTACCACTGAGAAAACGTTTTCTGCTCCCTGTAAATGTGATATTTCTTCGTCCTTTATAAGACTCATCATATGCATGATAAAAATATCAGTCTTTTGTGCTTTCTGCTTTCCAATAACTGGTGAATCAGTGAGACATTTTTTGCCTGTGTTTAATCTTGTAAGTCACTTTTTGTAGGAAATTGGACTAGTGCCTGAAATGAAGCAAATATCTTCCTGCTCTAGGCAAAGTATTGCTTATTCGTTTTACACCCAGAGCATTTCAAATTCAAGGAATGCACAATGGATTAAAAATTTTAAGTAACTATTCCGAAACACTGTGAGCTGCTCTCCTTTATTCTATCAAATCCTACAAGGTAAGCTCGAAAGAGACTTTTTTAAGGGGATACAGCTGATTTCTCCCTTGTGTTATACTTTCCACAGCTGTGTCAGTATGCAACTCCACAGCTCAGCAAAACCCAGCACACCTTCAGGTCAGTTTGTAAGGAGGAAACAGTGCAGTAAGTGGGAAAAATAAGTGTATCAACAGTACCATACCAATGTTAGAGCTGTCTCACAGAGTACCTTTAAAGATCTGTATGAAGCCCACAATAATGATAAGGGTCAGGGCTAAGAGTTTTCCTGCTGTAAATATATCCTGAATGCGCGTTGCCCATCGCACACTGGAGCTGTTCACCCAGGTCAGGAGGACTGGAGAGCAAAAGACTGAATTCAGTGAAATGAAATTATGTTTATTTAAGAAAATACAGTCAAAATACTGAAAAACACACACATGTTCCTGCAGGGAGCTCTAGCGTGGCCAGGAACGAGGGTGAAGAGGACAATCACCTTTCCCAAGGATGCTCTCAGCTGCAGGGGCATCCCTGGCAGCCATCAGCCTTCACCCCTTGGCTGCTGCCTTGGGGCTCTCCCCAGCTCCAATAACTGTGCCTGAGTAGTGCTCAGCGTGCAGGGATCATTGCCTCCTCACAGAAACAGTGAATGTCTTCAGTCCTGGAGCTTGGGTTGGCTTTCGCTGGCTCCAGAAGTAATTAATGCAGAGCTGGCTGCACGCTGCCTTCTGCACACTCAAGTTTGTAAATGTGAAAGAAGACTAGGAAGGGGAAAGGCTCAAATGGTGGTGGGTCACAGGTGCCTATGCCTCTGTGTCCCCTCCCACATGCTCACCTGCCTCTACTTTCCCTGGACCCACAGGGATTCAGGTGCCTTTCTGCCTCACTCCAGGCCACTAGATTTGCTGCAGGCAAGTGGAAAGGGACAGAATATCCCACACTGGTCACAGTGCCTCTCCTGGGGCCTCCCCACCAGCCTTTGGAGTTGTGGCCCTGACTCCAGCCTGGCTGGAGCGGCCCCTCAAGTAGTCCCTTGTAAAACCAGGGCAAGATCTGTGTGTGTGCAAGAAGCAAATACTCACGTAAACACACCATGGAGAGGATCCTAGAGGCATTATAGGGGGGAATACAGTTAGGGAAGACGGGTTGCAGGACATAGTTTGAGAAGGTCAGTGCAATGACAGCCAGACTAGTTGGGTACATGATAAGCACTGCGCTCCACAGCAGCAGAAACCTGGAAAGACAAGGAAAAGCACAAGAAAGCAGTGCTGGTGCTGTGCTGGAGGAGATAACACACACTCAGCTGTGCATGACGCATCAGAGCTGAGCAACTTCGTCCTGGTCACAGGACAAGTGACATAACAGTCACTTACTTGTGACTCTCCTTATCCCTTTTCCCATGTTCTTAGCACAATCTAGATTTTAAATGAAACAAGCATGGTTTAGGAATGTGTGGAAGAGCAAGGATTATGAGCAGCAGGCATGTTTTGATTTAACCGTGTGTCCAGATGAAAGGATCTCTGTTGCTCCTGGACTGACACATTACCACAGCAGACAGGAACTGTGGTACTGTGGACAGGACTGACATGTACCACAGAGGAGCAGTCCCTCCACTGAAGGCACCTCTAAAGGCTTTTGGCAGGGCTACAGGCAGTGGCTGCACTCTTAGGGCTGCTACCAGTTCCCTGCTGGTCAGCAGGGGGGTTTCTTGTCACTGCTGGTGTTGGCTCTCTGACCCGGGCCAGGGCAGATAAGTGCTGCAGTATTTTGTGATGGATCACACAGCTGGGGTCCACTGGGCTGGCTGGTTGCCTCCAGCTGTGGCTTAAGGTGATTGCACCCAACAAGGTATCTGTGCAAATAGGAAGTGTGAGATATTTTGGATGCACACACAGATACACACACAGTCATTTGTTCACATACATGCACAAATGTAATGCGCAGGGATGCCCGACACAAATGAGGATTGGAAAAGATATTTCCAAATAAGACAGTATAATTTCTATATTACGTGGGTTGCTCTTTAAGGGGCTGCACCCACCCACTGTGTCCCCTGCTTGCAGGCCTGTAGATCTGGCACAGCTGAGGGAGCCCCTCTCTGTGCCATTAACCTGGAGGGAGTACTGCTTGCTGGGTGCTCCTCAGCTGAGGTGGTAAATGTCTCTCAGTCTCATCCTTCACTTCGCCTTCTTATTTCTGAGAAGCATGGGGCAATTATTAGCTATCAGAGTTAATTTGGCAAACCAAACTGATGCAAGAACTGGGTGCCTTCCTAACTGGCACTGTAGATTTTTACAATAAACTCAGCAGGTTTTTTTTCTTTCTCTTTATTTTGTTGTGTGACTCCGCCCCCTCCGCCCCCCCCCCAACTTCTAATGTTTTTCATTGTGGTTCAGAGCAGTTTTCTCCAGCAATTGCTTTGTGATATTTGGTGGTGTTGATGATGCACCCAGCTTGGGACAGCTCTGCAGATCCTGCTTGCTGAGTTAACTCAGCTGGTCCACACTGAAGAATAAATAGGACCTAAAGACTGCAATAACAATTTGCTGAATATGATTAGGATACTGATGGTTCTGACTGAGGTCAAGTCGGCTGTCAACTGGCAGGGCCTTTACAGAGGCTACAGGTTTTTCCCTGTTATGTTCACCTTCACCCATACAAATTATGTAGGCCAAGAACTGTGTAAAACATTCAGTGGGGAGAATGACTCTGAAAACATTATTTCAGGCAAAATTGGCCCTTGTTTCTGTGTTGTAATATGGAGTGTGGTATAGCTGGTATTGGGTAGAATATGGTTTAATGGGAATGGATTATTTATGACAGTCATGGAATTGAAATGCAGGATTGATAGTGCAAATTAAAGCAAGTGCATAATTTTAGCACTGTCAAATGTGAAGCTCAAGAGAGATGGCAGTAAAACAAGAAGGAAGATTGCCTAAGGTGTAAGCCCACTTTTATCTTGTTTCTACAGGTAAGTTTTAATCAAAACCCACTTCTGAGAAAAAGATCTTCACACTGGTCACTCAGATCACATTCACATCCCCAGACAACCAGCTGTGGGGGCCAGGGTGCATCGCTGGCATGTACCTTGTTCTCATAGTGCCAGCGGCTGCCAGGGCAGGATGAGGACCTGAAGGCCCAGCTGGCTGGGAATGGCTGTTTCTGAGTAAAATGGCTTGTGGAGAGGGGGTGTTTGCTCGAGGCAGGGAGACCACAGCAAGGCATACCTGGAATTACTTTGTTCCTCAGATGGAAAGTGGTGGAATTATTGTCCTGAGGGCTGAGCTATGGAACTGAGAATGTTGGGAGGTGGAACTGCACCCTACAGCCTTGCAAAGTTTCTCTGTAACTGTGATTACAAGAATACCAGAAGTTAAATCTTCTTTTGTTGCTGTCTGAGAAGTGATGAGATCTTTATAACAGGCTTGAGACAGCTGAATGTAAAGAAAAAGGATGTTTGGTTGGTTTTGGGGTTTTGGTTGTTTGGTTGGGTTTTTTTTTCTGAACATCGGAGTTTGCATGAGAAATCTGAGCTCCTACACGTGCTGGTGGTGAAAGAGCTGGTAAAATAACCTCCCTGCCTGTATTCCTGCCTGTATTCTAGCTACTGGCTGGATGGCCTCCCCTGTGTTTGGTTGTTGAGTCTGATCCAAAGTTCATTGAAGTTAATGGCACACACTCCCATCAGTGTGTACATGAATGAGACAATGTCTAATTAGAGCCCATCCCCCCATTTTAGAAACAGGCTGGAGTATGTGGTGCCATGTGCTACTCTTGGGAAGGTATGGCATTTGTGTGAAGTACCAGTCATCGCTGGACTAAAACTGAATTTTTTTGCAGATATCTCTGCATACAAATTTCCTTACCTTTGGAAAGAAATAAACAACATGGTTTGATCTGGGACTTAAAGAGTCTAGTGGACTTGGTGAAATCAGTTCTCAAACATCTATTTGGGATGTGCATGTACTCCCACAAGGATCTCACATAGATATTAAATGTTACGGATTCAAAGCAGCCTGTGAAAATATAAAATTCCATTGTACCCTACTTGTGCATCATTAGCAAAAGAAAACAGTTTGAAGCAGCTGCTATAGTACAACTCACCTTAGTACAGTTCAGGAAAAACTGAACTGGTTGAAGTAAGTTGGAGCCAGTTTGAATACTAATAATGCTATCCTACATTGCTGAAACACTGCCTTTGGAAGATTCAGATTTTTGCAATAACAAAAAAGAAACATAGAAGTATATTTGAAGCATATTATACTTGCAGTTTAGAGTGACACTTATCAAAGCTTTGGCCGAAAACTCTCTGCTGACTGATTTTAATAAGGACATATGTCCAGTCACTGGTCTCTGCTGGTGAAGCAGCTGTGTTAGCTGCAGCATTATTGCTGAGCTTTCAGAAGAAGTTGTACTGATCAGAAATGCACTGGAGGGTTTTTAATGAAGCTGAATTTATTCATTATCTTCTGCAAGAATACATATTAAGCCTTTTATTTACTATTTGGGGTAATGTTCTTTTTATGACCCATACAGATTTGCAAGCCCATATGCATGTAAGAAGAGCTGTGCTCAGATGGCTCCTACAGCACAGGCTGTGACACATTCCCTGCAGTTTGTGTGCTTGCACACAGATGCTATTTAAGACCAAAATGATTTCTAAATGGAGATGAAATCAGGAGTCTTTCTCTGGTACCAGACCAGAGCCTAGTAATACTGGAACCCTTCCTCACCTCGTCCTTCTCCCCTGGCCAGAGGAACTGGGGAGTGTCTCTGCTCAGGGTTGTCTCCAACCAAGGTTTGCCATCACCACCACTGTTCAGCAGTGTTTCATGCTGTCCTTGACCTGGACTCAGAGCAGGGCTCCTGCCAGCTCAGGAGATGGCCCTGCCCTGCCTCCGTTATTCCATTCACCTACTTGAATCACACCAGCAATGTGGCTTTTTAAATTAAAAGTTATGCAACCAGCTATCGATACTGCCAGACACAGAAGCTGGGGCATGTAGTACTCCAATGGCTGTTATAATCAAATAGTATTTCTTTGTGCCTTATATCCATGGAGTAAAACATAATAAATGGGAGAATTTTGGGAGACAGGGACAAGACTACAGAAGTGGAGCTGTTGTGGTCTGGGTAGATACAGCATGTGCTCTTATAACAAACATCTTTGTGTGAATAGACCAAATCATCCAATTGGTCATTGGGAAAATGAGATGCACTTGAAAGGCAGATGCACTAAAGCTTTGTGTGCTGAGTTTGATGTACTTTGCTGTAGAAGGATTAAATCAAAAGAGAGAAACAGTGGTTTTTATCTCAGGGAGGCACAGTGCAGACCCCTTTAAGCTCAGACCCTGTGTGCAACTGCCAGTGGTGAATGGGCACTTCCCAAGCGGGGAGCTGAAGGTGCTTTTAAGAGTTCCCCAAAGCTGCAGGTTTTAGGTGGTGGCTCAGCAAAGTGCAGCAGGGCATAATCCCAGTTTGGCTTTACTGGAAAATATGACCGAATCCCCCCTTTTTACACCAAAACCTACCTGAAGGCTTTTGCCTAATGCAACACTTTGTCATCCTAGTGGGACTACTTCTTTTCTTGAGAGAAGAGCTAAAGTCTCTACACAGCAAGAACGGGAGCACTGCTTCCCTTCAGGGGACAGGTTGTGCTTTTTTGATACTGCTTGTGCAGTAGAAGCCTGGACACCAAGTAAGTGCTGCCCAAGCAGAACTTCCCGCCTTGGAAGGTGAGACTGTCCCCAGGTACATGCTGGGCAGTGATCAATCAACTGGCGTGTGGTTTGTTACAGCAGTAGCATAGCTTGGTGTTTGCAGGAACCAGGCAAGTTCTCTGAATGTGGAATAGTGAGCTGAGGAACAATTTAAAGCTGGGTTTAGTTGTACTTGGTTTCTAAGTAGTTTCATTTTCTGCCCTAGAAAGCACAATTCTTTTGGTTTTGTGGAACTCTGATGTTTCTGGCCTCCTTCAAAGTGATGTTCCAGGGATGGGACTTGTGACTGTTTGTGGGGCTCTATACTCTCATTTCCCTGGTCCCTGCTTGCAGACACTGTTCCCGTGAGTAGGCAGTGGGGAAGCTGCTGCCTGCCTGCTGCAGTGCCCTGGGGAAGCAGGAACTTTGCTGTGCAGCTCCTGCCCTCATGAAAGAAAAAACCTCAGCGGAGTTGAGATTTGGTTAACCAAGCCAACGTTGTTTTTATCTCAATCTGTTCTGTGGTGTCAGTGTAATTTTCTGTGCAAAGCAGGACAGCAGTCAGAGAAGAGATTCCATCAGCTGAAGAAACACAGACTTCGTGAACCAGCATAAGGCAATGGCTTAAGTCTAAAAAGCATCAGAAATGTACCTTGTGACCAAGGATGTCTGTAATGCTGTGCCCAGTGCCTGTGTGGCACTGAGATGAGGCAGGCATGAGAGGACAGCCTGTGGGATAGGGTGACAGACTGCCTGTGTTATGCCTGTTCTGATTTGTCCTTGCTCAGCAGCCAGCTCAACTGTTATGAGCTAATTTTCCATCTCACATGAGAAGGAATACTCTGGTTTGGTGGTTTTTTTTATTTTCCTTACTCTTTCTCTAGTTTTCTCTACTGATGCTAATTTCTTAACTAAACCACCAGTACATGGTATGGCCTCTCTACTTCCAGTAAGAGAGCTGGTCAGAACATTCTGCTGCTTCTCTAGTAGCCTGTAGGCTGACAGCTTAATTTATTGTGTTGAATACATGAAAAAGTGTACACTCAAATAAAAAAGATAACCTCCTCTCACTTGTCCCTTCCTCCCTTAGCCACACTACCCCATTAGTAGTCTTTTCAAAGAGAAATCACTTCCTGAGTTAGCATTCCTCCCCCCTCTGTATTTACAGCACTTGGTTATTCTGTACAGCTGCAGTAAGTGAAGCAGCTTTGCTTTGGTTCTGGTAAGTAGCTCCAGCCTGGCCTCCCTGATGGGTAAAGCTCTTCAACACAAGGCACTGATCATTCATGATTGGCACACAGGAATTATCACCCAGACACAGCATCACTCTTTCCTGTCATGGACTTGACTGAGTCAGTGAGGGAAGTGAAAGCATCTGTCACCTTTCCTTGCAAAGCAGCACCGAGAGGTCTGTGTAGGGGCAATTTGTTATTTCTAACAGAGAACAGAAAGATTGATTTTGCTAAAGTATTTTTATTGATAAATGTTGTCAGATGGCTTTCCCACACCAAATACATAATATAAATGTGTTTTCAAATTAGTTTATAGAGATAGGGTACTTACCCGGCTAACCCACCAAAAATCTCTGTGACATAGGAATAATCCCCTCCTGACTTGGGGATGGTGACTCCCAGTTCAGCGTAACACAGCGAGCCAAGGGCAGCCACACCGCCGCCAAGCACCCAAATAATGAGAGCAAGTCCCACCGAGCCGGCGTGCTCCAAAACTCCTTTCGGTGAAATAAAGATCCCAGAACCAATTATATTACCTGGAAAGAAAAATAGGTTGGCAGTGAGGTAAAAGAAAGTAAATATTTTTCTTCTATTTATTCAAAAAAAGGCAAACAAGCCCAAAGCCCCCACTCAACCAAAAAAGACAGCTGTGCCACCCCCTTTTCAGATTTTCCATGACTGCACTTTTTCTGATTACAGCCTGGCAAAAGTGTTGCCATTTATCAGCAATCAAGGACGGTAAGTGTGTGCTCAGCTCTGCTGAAGCACGGTAAGTCTCAGCTGAGGATCCGTGAGTTTTCTGGCATGAACTTGCTCAGCTTCCACAACTGTCTGCTCTCACCTGCCATGCATAAGTGTATTATTGAAAGGAGTTAGAAATGACTTTGTAATGAAAATTTTTTATCCACTCCTAAGAGGAATTTGAAAAAGGCCCATTTCCAGGGAGGTTAGGAGGTCAAGAAACAAGAGAGTAGCACTGTCTATAATGATGGGCCCAAAAGGTGTGCTTGTCCACCAAGGATGGATTTAAGATTATGCTTGAAAAGCCAATCTCAAAGTCTGAAATACTAGAAATCCATTAACATTTTGTACTTGCAATACCTGTGCTACTTAGTCATCAGCCATACATTTTGAAGTTGTAATGTGGTATGACTAAAATATTAGACAATATAAGACAATTGAGATGATGTGAGTTGAGGCAGTGCTGGGTATAGAAAAGGAGTGCTGGATACCACAGGTGCTCTTTTTTCATGTGGGGCCAGGGTGTGTTACATGATGGGTGAGCAACTAGCTCACAGGCTGGGCGCAAAGAGTTGTAGTGAATGGGGTGACATCAGGATTGTGACCTGTCACTAGTGGGGTTCCACAGGGCTCCATCCTCAGCCCTGTGCTCTTCAGTATCTTCATTAACGACTTGGACCCAGGTCAAAAAGAACACTAAGGAGCTTTGCTGATGACACTAAATTAGGAGCAGTTGTTGACTCCCTTGAGGGCAGAAAACCCCTACAGAGAGACCCAGACAAATGAGAGAGATGGAGAATCCCCAACCATGGGAAGTTTAACACAGGCAAGTGCTGGATTCTGCACCTGGGAGGGGGCACCCCTGGCTGCGTGGATGGACTGGGAATGAGGGGCTGGAGAGCAGCTGTGGGAAGGGACCTGGGGGTCCTGGTCGATGGCCAGTTGGATCTGAGTCAGCAGTGCCCTGGCAGCCAGGAGGGACATCCCTGTCCTGGGGGCATCAGCACTGCCAGCCAGGCCAGGAAGGGGATTGTCCTGCTCCACTCTGGGCTGGGGTGGCCACACCTCGAGTGCTGGGGGCAGTTTTGGGCACCACAATACAAAAAAGACATGATGCTATTAGAAAGAATCCAAAGGAGACCACGAGGATGGGGAAGGGTCTGGAGGAAAAGCCTTATGAGTCTTTGGTACTGCTGTGTTCTAAGGGTTGTACTCGCACATATGGAGAAAGGCCTTAAGTTAAAAAAGCCCCTTAAAAATGATCTGCTACCTGCCAGCATACATAGCTGTGTATCTCCATTTTTCACAGGTCAATGTACCTGAAAACACTACACTTTTGGGAGGAGCTGGTGGTACTTGGGGGAGCACGCTAAAGTTTAGACATAGTGTTTTTTACCAAGATAGATCTGTAGGTTTCCACTGCCTCTTTGGGATGGAACCATACTCCTTTCTGGCCATTCCAGTACTGAACAAATGCCCAAAGACAGAATAACTGCTAAGGGGTCCTCTGACTCCTTTCATGCCACCTCCTCCTGCTCACTACCCTTGTTCACTTTAGCTCAGGCTTGCTGGTATTTTTGGCAGCAAAGACCAGATGAAAATGCCCATCCTTCAGCAGGCTGCCAGTTTCCATCCCTATCCCTTGGGTCACCTTTCCATTTTGTCAGTACATGAAGAAAGGATACAATCCAAACACAGCATGGCATCCCTCAGACTGATAATGGACAGGAAATCCAATGTTACAGCGTGTCTCTGCAGACCTGTGCTGCGTGGTGCTGGCAGGGTGCTTCCCTGATCTCCACTGTGGCTTTGTGCTGGCGAGGGGGTGAGCTGATGGCACACCTGGTTTTCTGTACCCACTCAACTGCTGAGGTGTGACGGACAGACCTGCCGTGGAGTGGGAAGGGTGAGGAAGTGGAGAGAGAAGCTTCAGCAGCACCATGGGAAGCAGCATGATCTGGCCATTTTGTGAGGAACCCAGGGAAGAGAGAGCTAAGTCCTGGTGAGGTGTAACTGCAGAGAGAAGGTGGCAGCAGTGATCTGGCACAGCACTGCCCTAGTGCAGTCTAAATAAACAGTCGCTGATGTGTTTTTTAAATGCTTGCACTTGGCATTGTCAAAGCTCTGAAGCTCTCTGTGTTTCATCTTTCTGCCTCCAGGAAGGGGCATGGCTCATCTCTGGCAGCCTGGATGATGGGCAGTGAGGGGCATTGGCAGTGGGGCTCTTTCTTAAATCCAAATGGCTGCAGGGAGAAGGTGTCCGTGGCTTAGAATGATGGCCTCCTGTTATGGTAAGACTGCCAAAGCAGTCCTCCTCGTCCACAACTCTGTCTGAGCTGGAAACAGCCAGAACTTTCTTTGTCTAAGGAGAATACTTTCTGGGTGCAACTATCTTGAAGGAGCAGGACAAGGACCAGACAGCCTTCTGGATGATACTTTCATACAAACAGTCACAGGATTTTTTTTGTAAATTAAGTAGCTAATCATATTTTTAAAAATGTAATTAATTTTAAATTAATGAATGAATTAAAAAAAAGGACAAAATTATCTTCCAAGTTCATTACGGATTTCCTATTATTTTGCACTCACAACAGGTGCAAAAGCCATATCCGTAGGAATGGAAGTGCTACGCCCCTTCTGACAATAGAATGTTCTTAGGGAAACCTGCCTATGTGCCTATGAATATGGTAAATGTGCCCCAAAAAGTACCTTCACTTCACTTGGCATAGGATATGTTTAAAAATAGATATGGTGGAGATACTGAAATGCTCCAGAAAATGAGCTGTCAGAAACTGCCTGATGAGAAGCAGTTTTCAGGAGGTCTTGGTCAGCAGGAACTGGAGGGAATTTGGTGAGCAGCTCTGGGGTGAGAAAATGCAATATGCACTATTTCATAGCATGATGCACATTTTCATAGCATGATATTTTGTCATCTCTTGTTTCTTGGTGTTTGTTGCCTTTTTTTCTCCTTTTCACAATAATATGGAATAGCTGGTATGACAATCCCATGACAATCTCAGCTTTTGTTTAAAAATTGTTACTAACCCCTATGAGTCATTTTAGAAAATTACAAAACACAGAAGGCAAGTAAAATACCCTGAAATATATATATATATCACTTCTGAGATCTTATCCAGTGTCATGATTATTTTTTTTTTTTGGACAATGTTGAGAGCAGTTTCCACATCCTAGAAAAATAGGAAACAGGGCAGGAGAATAAAAAAACCAAAGGAAGAAATGTCTGTGTCTTTTTATTTCTCCAGTCAAGTAACACATCCGGCAGTGCTGCTAGTAAAAGCAGTAGAATGTTTGTATGAAAGAACCATCCAGAAGGCTGTCGGGTCCTTGTCCTTCAGATAGTTGCACCCAGAAAGTATTCTCCTTAAACAAACAGCTCAGAGCTGCAGACGAGGAGCCCAGCTTGTCCTCTGTGAGCACATGCTCAACCCAAGCGGCCACACTTGCCGGGCCCCGGGTTGGGTGAACCCAAACCAGCTGTTGCAACCTGAGTGTGAAGTGGGTCCAGCCTCTCCTATCAGCCATGCTCCATCTCTGACTTAGTGGAAGTGGGTCCCAAACATGGTTTTCTGTAAAGAGAATGCCAACCCCCTCATCCTTTCAAATCTCCGGTTGTTTTTCTAATTATGTTTAGGATCTTTTGTGACCTAGCCCTGGAATGGGTTTCCCAGACCAGGCACACATACGCATGTAGTTTTGCTCTGAGGTCAGCACCTCATGTAGGGCTAAACCATTTGGGAACTGTGGTAAGGATGTGAAAATTAGGACATGGAGCTTATTGAAAAATCCAATATTTTCACTTTGCCTCAGGCTTTTGAACTATGGGAGTTCATTTGGGGTCAGATATGGGGTTTTGATGTTTTTTAATATAACTATGAGAACTGAAACTCACCTCTTAAATGAAAGCTGAATTCTCACCAAAACACTTCAAGAACTGCACTTTGAAGGAAAACAGTATCACTGTGCTTGTGAGAAAATAAAGGAACTTGGTAATACTTGGTGTATTCACTTAGTACGCAAAATCCTGTTGGGGTTTTAAGAGTTCTAGTTTTTTTCTGTTAAAGGAATTTTCCCCCATACTGTTGCTAATCGGTGAGTACTTAAGAAAGACAAAGAGATACCCACTGGGGGTGGGGTGCGCCTGGCTACTCTTTTGTTTCACCTGGGTGTGGGGGCGTCCAGAGAAAGAGGAAGCTGTTTTTTCCTATGGCCACTTTTCTTTCTGCTGGAGAAAACACCAGGATCCCAAGCCCACCTTCCCTGCCCCACTCGGAGCCGCGCTGTGGCCGCCCTGCCCCGCCGTTGCTTCGAGCCTTCGCTGTGCTGTAGCCGTGCTCGCCCTGCCTGCCCAGACCTCCGGGGGTTCCCCGTTTGGATACATCGCGTCTGCCACCCGAGATTTGTGCTTGTCCCTGCCGTTCCAGCCTGCCATTCCAGCCTGCCATTCCCGAGGGTCCGGCCGGACACCGGGATCGGCTGCCCAGGGGTTTGTGAAGCCTTTGTTCCATCCCTTCCCGGGATCCCAGGCCGCCAGTGCCGCGTGCTCCCCGAGCTCGCTCCGGAGCGCCCCCTGCAGCCGCGGGGGAACCATCGCACCTGCCCTGCTCACCGGGAGCCGCCAGCGCCCCTGCCGGCTGCGAGCGGAACTGCACCCGAGGGGAAAGGGCCTGACAGCCGAGAAGGCTGGCACTGGGTTTGTGATTGTTTGCTGTTACTGCCAGAGTTATTGCTGTTTGTTTGACTGGTTATACACATATAGATATATAACAGTAAAGAACTGTTATTCCTATTTCCCACATCTTTGCCTAAAAGCCCCCTTGATTTCAAAATTATAATAACTCGGAGGGAAGGGGGTTGCATCTGCCATTCCAAGGGAGGCTTCTGCCTTCCTTGGCAGACACCTGTCTTTCAAACCAAGACAGATCTTGGCGCCCAATGTGGGGCCTGAGGGCATTAAGAGAGAGAGGTGAAAAAGGAATAACAGTTCCTGGATAACTTAATTTTGTGTGCTGGATATAGGAATCTTGCTAGGCAGCACTATGTGGTCTAGTTTACCCTGGTTTGGGTGGCAGGTGGTCGTGGCCATATTCTTCCCCTTTGCAGCTCCTTACCTAAACATGGGTCCTCTGACTAAGGCTACCATTGCTGTTATCCAGTTTGCGCTATGGGTCGAGAAGGTGAGGAATTCATGGGCTTTTAACTTCCTCCAGAATGTGGGCACGTGGATAAAGGGCTGTCACACACTAAGTGCACGTTTTTGGGGTTATGTTAAAAATGGTACCTTCTGTGAGGAAATGACACCAGGGGAAGTTTTCTCCCAACCCGTCAACCAGTTCTTTGGGCCCACCCCATCAATTTTCAAAGGGTTTAGATTCCCTCTGAGTACTAACCAACTGGTGCTGGTAGGCCTACTCTATTTAGCACTCAAGGATAAGTTAAGATTGGCTTAGATAACTACCCAGACACCAGCCCCAGAGACTAGAGATCCAGCCCCACAGCCTGATCCAGCCCCAGAGCCTGACACAGCCCCACACTGCCTGAGACCCTGCCCCACAGCCTGATATGGCCCAACAGCCCACCTCAGAAATGGACTACCCAAACTGGGTGGGGGTACTGGTGAAGGGGATCCAGGAGATGTGCCAGGAGATGGGCCAGGTGCGCCAGGGGATATGCCAAGTGCTAAGGGAATACACCTCCTCAGCTAGTGGGAAACCCTCTCCCTGCGCCAAGGAGGGTGAGTCCGATGGTGCAGCAGTGGAACCCACGGATGCTACAACCATCCAGCAGCAGTCGCCCCTGTGCAAAGGAGGAAGTATAAGACCAAATCAGTACGACCAGTTAATGATGATGGGCAGCCAGGGCCCTCACAACCAGCAGGGGAGTCAGAGCCAGAAATCATCACTGAGGCCCTGTCGTACGACAGTCTCCGTGGTATGTGAAAAGACATTGTGCGAAGGGGGTGTGAGCCTTATACAACCTGGCTGCTTCGGGTTTGGGACCTTATGGGCACAGGTGTGCAACTGGATAGTGGTGAGGCAAGGTATCTGGGATCGCTGACCCAGGACCCAGGTGTGGACCAGATATTCGTGAGGGAGGCCGGGGTCCCTTTCTCTCTGGGAGCAGCTCTTAATGAGTGTGAGAGAAAGGTTCATTCACAAAGAAAGAATGCAGGAGTACCATCATAGAATGCAGTGGAAGACACTTGAGGAACGGATCCAACAGCTAAGAGAAGTGGCAGTATTAGAGGTACTCTTTGGGAAAGATGGACAGCATGATAATGACCCCGATAAGGTCAGGTGCACAGGACAGATGATGTGGAACCTGGCAAGGCTAGGGCCATCACAATACACCACCTTCATTGCAACGATTGATGCTGACAATACCCGAGAAACAGTGGGCTCTGTTGCCACCAAGCTCAGAAATTATGACAGTATGGTCAATGATCTGCTGAAAGCTCATGTCTCTGCTGTGGTCCAGGACCTCAAAGAAGAGATGAAGGAAATGAGGGAGGAGATGAGGAAGATCAGTGTGGCACCGGTGCAAGTCACTGGCCCCCAAGTCAGAGCCCGCTGTCCCCCAGCTAGAGAGAGAGAGGGTACACCCCACGAGCTGAGCTGAGGTTTTTCCTGTGTGAGCATGGGGAAGACATGAGAAGGTGGGATGGGAAACCCACCTCTGTCCTGGCAGCGCGGGTGCGTGAACTCAAGGAGGGAGGCACTAACCGAGGGGGTTCCGCTAAGGTGAAGGTAGCCTCAGCCTCCCGTGACCGAGCTGCCAGGTGTTACAGACAGGAGGATGATATGTCGGATCCCCTTGAAGGTACCTCGAGCATGTACGCCCAGGGAAAGAATGATAACCAGGGCTAGAGGGGCCCTGCCTCTAGCCAGGAAGAGGCACGGGAGAACCGGGTTTTCTGGACAGTGTGGATTCGATGGCCTGGCACATCAGAGCCACAAAAATATGATGCATTAGTTGATACTGGGGCACAGTGTACTTTAATGCCATTGGGACATGTGGGGGCAGAACCTGTATCCATTGCTGGGGTAACCGGGGGATCACAGCAGTTGACCCTGTAGGAAGCTGAGGTGAGCCTGACTGGCAAAAGTATCTGACTGTGACTCGCCCAGAGGCCCCATGTATTCTGGGCATAGACTTCCTCTGGAATGGCTATTACAAAGACCCAAAAGGACTCAGGTGGGTGTTTGGAATAGCTGTTGTGGAGGCAGAAGGCATTAGGCAATTGAGCACCTTGCCTGGACTATCAGAAAATCCTACTGCAGTTGGGCTTCTGAAGGTAGAAGAGCAATGTGTCCCAATTGCTACCTTGACAGTGCACCACCAGCAGTATCAGACAAATCGAGATGCTGTGATCCCCATCCACAAGATGATCCGTGAGCTAGAGAGCCAAGGGGTGGTCAGCAAGACCCACTCACCCTTCAACAGCCCCATTTGGCCTGTACGCAAGTCTGATGGGGAATGGAGATTGACTGTGGACTATCATGGCTTAAATGAAGTGACTCCACCGCTGAGCGCTGCCGTGCCAGACACGCTGGAGCTCCAGTATGAGCTGGAGTCCAAGGCAGCAAAGTGGTATGCCACTATTGACATTGCTAATGCATTCTTCTCCATTCCTCTGGCACCAGAGCGCAGGCCCCAGTTTGCCTGGAGGCTTGTGCAATACACCTGGAACCGACTGCCCTGGGGGTGGAAGCACAGTCCCACCATCTGCCATGGGCTGATCCAGGCTGCACTGGAAAAGGGTGAGGCCCCAGAACGTCTGCAGTACATTGATGACATCATTGTGTGGGGGAACACGGCAACAGAGGTATTTGAGAAGGGAGAGAAAATTATCCAAATTCTCCTGGAAGCTGGCTTTGCCATCAAGAAGAGTAAAGGCAAGGGATCTGCCTGGGAGAACCAATTCCTGGGAGTAAAGTGGCAAGATGGATGACGTCAGATTCCCACTGAGGCCATCAATAAGATCACAGCAATGTCTCCACCGACCAACAAGAAGGAAACACAAGCTTTCCTAGGCGCTATAGGTTTCTGGAGAATGCACATTCCTGAGTACAGCCAGATCGTGAGCCCTCTCTACCTGGTTACCCACAAGAAGAATGATTTCCACTGGGGCCCTGAACAGCAGCAAGCCTTCGCCCAGATCAAACAGGAAATTGCTCACGCCGTAGCCCTTGGCCCAGTCAGGACAGGACCAGAAGTGAAGAACATGCTCTACTCTGCAGCCGGGAACAATGGTCTGTCCTGGAGCCTCTGGCAGAAGGTGCCTGGTGAGACTCGGGGCCGACCACTGGGATTCTGGAGCCGAAGCTACAGAGGGTCTGAAGCCAACTACACTCCCACAGAGAAGGAAATCCTGGCAGCTTATGAAGGAGTCCAAGCTGCCTCAGAAGTAATCGGCACAGAGGCACAACTCCTCCTGGCACCCTGACTACCGGTGCTGGGGTGGATGTTCAAAGGAAAGGTTCCCTCCACGCATCACGCCACCGACGCTACTTGGATCAAATGGATTGCCCTCATCACGCAGCGCGCCCGAATTGGAAACCCAAGTCGCTCTGGGATCTCGGAAATAATTACGAACTGGCCGGAAGGTGGGACTTTTGGGTTATCTTCTGAAGAAGAAGAGGAGTAAGTGACGCGTGCCGAAGAAGCCCCACCATATAACGAGCTACCAGAGAGTGAAAGACAATACGCCCTCTTCACTGATGCTTCCTGCCGAATTGTAGGCGCTAGCCGGAAATGGAAAGCTGCTGTATGGAGCCCCACATGACAAGTTGCACAGGCTACTGAAGGAGAAGGTGGGTCGAGCCAATTTCCTGAGCTCAAAGCTGTTCAATTAGCTCTGGACATAGCTGAAAGAGAGAAGTGGCCAAAGCTCTACCTCTACACTGATTCATGGATGGTAGCCAATGCTCTGTGGGGTTGGCTGGAAAGGTGGAATAAGGCAAACTGGCAGCACAGAGGAAAACCAATCTGGGCTGCTGAAGAGTGGAAAGACATTGCCACTCGGGTAGAGAAGCTATCCGTGAAGGTCTGTCATGTAGATGCTCACATCCCCAAGAGCCGGGCTAACGAAGAACATCGTAACAGCAAACAGGTAGATCAGGCTGCGAAAATAGAGGTGTCCCAGATAGACTTGGATTGGAAACATAAAAGAGAGTTGTTCCTAGCTCGATGGGCCCATGATGCCTCAGGTCATCAGGGCAGAGATGCCACCTGTAAGTGGGCACGAGATCGAGGGGTGGATCTAACCATGGACAGTATCTCCCAGGTGATCCATGATTGTGAGACATGCGCTGCGATCAAGCAGGCCAAGCGGGTGAAGCCTCTGTGGTATGGTGGGCGATGGTCCAAATACAAGTATGGGGAGGCCTGGCAGATCGATTACATCACACTGCCTCAAACCCGCCAAGGCAAGCGCTATGTGCTCACAATGGTAGAAGCCACCACTGGATGGCTGGAGACCTATCCTGTGCCTCATGCTACTGCCCGGAACACCATCCTGGGCCTGGAAAAGCAAGTCCTTTGGAGGTATGGTACCCCTGAGAGAATCAAGTCTGACAATGGGACTCATTTCAAGAACAGCCTTATAAACACCTGGGCTAGAGAACATGGCATTGAGTGGGTGTACCACATCCCTTACCATGCACCAGCAGCTGGGAAGGTTGAGTGGTGTAATGGACTGCTTAAAACCACCTTGAAGGCACTGGGTGGGGGGGACTTTCATAAACTGGGAGGTGCATTTAGCAAGAGCCACCTGGTTAGTTAACACCCGAGGCTCCACCAGTTGAGCAGGCCCTGCCCAATCCGAACCCCTACAGACAACAGACGGGGATAAGGTTCCAGTGGTGCATATGAGAGGTATGCTTGGAAAAACTGTTTGGGTAAAGTCTGCCTTGAGCAAAGACAAACCCATCCGTGGGGTTGTCTTTGCTCAGGGACCAGGTTGTACCTGGTGAGTGATGCAAAGGGATGGAGAGACCCGATGCATACCTCAAGGGGACCTTGTTTTAGGGTGAACTACCCATGGCTTTGTACTCGTATCAGTATCAGCATGTATATATGTATATAATTCGGGTGATGCATGTATATGGTTAAAAAGGTTAAGTTTCATGTAACATGTTAGTATGGGAAAAATTCGGGGTGGATAATGTTGGGGATTTAAGAGTTCTAGTTTTTTTCTGTTAAAGGAATTTTCCCCCATACTGTTGCTAATCGCTGAGTACTTAAGGAAGACAAAGAGCTACCCACTGGGGGTGGGGTGCGCCTGGCTACTCTTTTGTTTCACCTGGGTGTGGGGGCACTTGGGTCTTGGTGTCCAGAGAGAGAGGAAGCTGTTTTTTCCTATGGCCGCTTTTCTTTCTACTGGAGAAAACACTGGGATCCCAAGCCCACCTTCCCCACCCTGCTCGGAGCCACGCTGTGGCCGCCCTGCCCCACCGCTGCTTTGAGCCTTCACTACATTGTAGCCGTGCTCGCCCTGCCTGCCTAGACCTCCGGGGGTTCCCCGTTTGGATACATCCCATCTGCCATCCGGGATTTGTGCTCGTCCCTGCCACTCCAGCCTGCCATTCCAGCCTGCTGCTCCCGAGGGTCTGGCCGGACACCGTGATCGGCTGCCCAGGGGTTTGTGAAGCCTTTGTTCCATCCCTTCCCGGGATCCCGGGGCACCGGTGCTGCGTGCTCCCCGAGCTCGCTCCGGAGCGCCCCCTGCAGCCGCGGGGGAACCATCGCACCTGCCCTGCTCACCGGGAGCTGCCAGCGCCCCTGCCGGCTGTGAGCGGAACTGCACCCGAGGGGGAAGGGCCTGACAGCCGAGAAGGCTGGCACTGGGTTTGTGATTGTTTGCTGTTACTGCCAGAGTTATTGCTGTTTGTTTGACTGGTTATACACATATAGATATATAACAGTAAAGAACTGTTATTCCTATTTCCCACATCTTTGCCTAAAAGCCCCCCTTGATTTCAAAATTATAATAACTCAGAGGGAAGGGGGTTGCATCTGCCATTCCAAGGGAGGCTTCTGCCTTCCTTAGCAGACACCTGTCTTTCAAACCAAGACAAATCCCTAGGGCATCTTTTATTTATCTGCAGCACACAATCCACATAGATTATAAAAAGAATGGATCTTGCAGCCTGTTGAAAGTATCCATCAGTTCTGTAAGAATGGACTTACTTATTATATGTAGAGACCATATTTGGTCTTGCTTGGAGAAAACCAAGCAATTTCCTGTGTAGTTAGCAAAGAAAACTATAACTCATGCGTTTTTATTGCATGCACATTTCTTTAAAGATCTGTTGTACATCTGAAATTCAGAACGGGTCAGTAATTTGTCTAAACAGCCCTTTCCCCTACAAAGTAAAGTATTAACAACAAAAATTCGGTGCTCCTTTGGTGTTTTTTGGCCACAGTCAGGTAATTCAGTTTGTGACTAGTTGTTTAGTGAAGTATTATAGCAGGCAATAATGCTAAAAAAACTGTGCATGGTTCACGAATATGAATCCTGCCAGACTCCTGCTTTCATGGAATGCCATTTGCTGTCCTCAGAAGATGGCACTCCACACTCAAGGTGGGTCACGCAGCACTCAGCGCACATTGCAGGTAATGAGGTGGGGAGGTGTGATGTTCAAAGGCAGGCAGAGCAAATGCCTGTGTTAACTGGGTGTCCTGCTTCCTTCAGCATTGTTGTGGAGGTGCATCCCATGTTTATTGAATCAGAATAGGAATTAGTAAAACAGTAGTCAATCACAGTAGTAAGCATCACCAAAGATTATAATCCCAACTGTATAGTGGGTGTTTCATCACTACAGTTGTGACAGATGGTCTGTGTCTGGGTATATTGACAATGAAGGGCAAGTCTGGAACCCTCTTCTCAGTGTGCGGAAGCTGTAGAAAATGGGATTTTTTTTTCTTTTAAATTAAATGTTTGAGACCAACCTGATTTCAGGTACAGCCCTCTCTTGATATATTGGTATCAACAGCAGATACAGGCAGTTTTCACTGAGAATAGAATAATAATCAAAAAGTTCTCCCATCCTCTCAGGACTTCCACATCTATGTTGACATTGCTCTGGCCAACAGGATGACAGTCTGTGTCACTGCTTAAAACAGTTCTCTTATAAACAAATGCTGAAGCTTTGCATCCTGCCTAGGAATTATAAACAAATATATCTTTTTTCCGTAGAAAATATTGTAAAGAATTGAGAATCCTGTTTGGCAACAACAGCAAAAAAGCTTAATCAAAAGGAATTGTGCTTTGCAAACTGTTTAAATCCAAATTAAATATGAAGTGGATTATGACAATAATGGTGATGACATAACTCATCATGGATATTTATTTATAAATGAAGCAGCCTGGTGCAGCTAATTGTCAGTTAATTGGCTCCCAGGAGTTAAACACTCTCAACTGAGGATGTTAGTGACTGTCACTGCCTGTTTGTGAACTCAGGGCATGACACAGCTACAAAACCAGTCAAGAAGTAAAATATACAGCTCATAATTTTGATGTAAACTGGAAATTTTGTGGCAGCACAGAAGTCCCGATGACTCTATTCACAGTAAATAAACTGGCTGCTCTCTGCCCTGGCTGAACTCAAGCTCCAGCTTAGCCACGTGCTGGCAGTGCTGGGAGAGGTGGCTGCCATGCACCACAGCTGTGCTGTGGCTCCCAACGACACGGCCAGGCACAAGGTGCTGCTCAGGCTTTGCCCTGCTCCTCTCCAGCTTATTAACACAAGTGTAGCATCTAATGCAAAAGATTGTAAGTGTCCCCTCCTTCCCCCATTAAAATACAAAGACTGAATGAAATTCTGAATCAAGAAAACAGGTCAAAAAAATTACTAGGCTGTAGGGACTCAACAGAATTAAAACTAGCAAAAAAATGCACTTCAAGTGCATTTTCTTAACCTCTAGACAAACACGAATTTAGGCTATGTGGCAGTTAAGGTATTTAATGCAATTTCCTGGAGTTTTTTGCTTTTAAATAGTATTCAGAAAACTCTTAATGAAGAACGGATGAAGAATAAAAGGATCTATAAAGCCTGGCATTAAAATAATAGCCATTTAACTTCATATGCAAGTAAAAAAATGGAACTTCTGTATAGTAGAAAATGAATTATGGCTGCTCTGCTAATATGCTTGCAAAAAAACCCCCCTCAAAAATGGCTATAAAAATAACATAGATAATTTAATGTCTACAGGGATTAGTATTTAACAAAATTAAACAATCTTAAAACCTGACTTGAGTTCAAATATTTATGTTAAAATTCCTAGCAAGCAAGAACATGACCGGCCATTATAAACTGCTATTCCAGCATTCCAACTGGATTTTACTGGGTTAAGAATTTATAATCTGATTAAACTACACCCAACTTTAAAGATTTTAAAAATAGGGCTGCTTCAAATACTGACAGAAGTGTTTTCCTTGACTTCCGATAGATGTATAAAGAAGATTATTTGCCTTCTGAGCACTAATATGCAGGTGTAGTCCCTGAGGACTTAAAGAACCAAAGTTTTCTAACTATGAAGGTGTGGATAGAACAGAAAAATAAGTTAAGGAAAGTAAATATTTCAGGCATAGCTTCACTAATAATACCTGATGCAGCCTTACAGGGTGTGCAACAGTCAGTTTCAGTGATAAGGGTTAGATTTTGCTACTGCACGAGGTACTGTGGAGATCCGTAAATAATTTTAATTGATATACATTAAAAATCAATACCTGCTCAGCAGGGCACAGCTGTGCCCTGCCCAGCTGCATAAAGGCCAGGGAAAAGGCTGACCTGCCCATCTGGTGGAAAACAGGCTGGAAGTGGTGTCTGTTATCTGGTGAACTTGAAGAGCTGCGGCAAGGATGGAATATCATTCCTATCCTGAATTTTAGGGAATGTTACTGTGGGTGCCAAATTTTTGGGTTGCTGTTCTCCCCAGTAACCAACCAGTCTGCAGGATGATGGCATGTATCCTTCCCCAGAGAGAGAATAACCTCTGCCTTCTTATCTGTTATTTTAAGAAAATGTAAGACTGATTAAATTGCAAAGACCACTGATGAACAGAACTTGCAAGTGGGTAAAACTTGTATGTGCCAGCTGCATTGTGGTGATTTTGGGAGTGTGTTAGGCAGCTGTGTTTCAATTAGATGAAAAAATCACAATCTAGAGAAGAGCAATCAAGGCAAATTTGTGCTAACCTCAGTCTTCACAGGACCTTTAATAAATCTGGGGCCATTTGAATAGTTCTTTAAAAGTAGTAAGCTGCACATTTGGCTCTGGCTTAAGGTATATAAACTGCTTAATGATGATGGTTTATTTGGAATCCCTTTCCACCAGTTGTGGAAGGCAGCCTTAAAGGAAAGCAGTACTCAAATCCTGCAAGACGCATTTATGGGACTGCAGTGCTTTGCTATACATCTGAAACCTGCTGCTTGCCACAGGAGACTGGCCATGTGCAGGCTATTAGTACTACAACCTCTGCCAAAGTACCCAACAGCTTAAACCCACAAAAACATGGTGGCTTAAAATTTCTACCTTTTTGTAAAATAAGTGATAATTTGTCAATACTTTTCTTCTGCAGGAGCAGGTTAACCAAGAGAAACTTCATCAAGAAAGCTTTTAAGCCTCTGTTTCAGTAACACAGTGGTCACAAAATAATCTGCTGCTTCAAAAGCATTTAAAGGAGGGTCCATTGGCATGTGCTGACTACTTATAAGAAGGGCACATCTGTACCGTAAAGACCTCACTACAAGAGATACAATGTGGGAATATTCTCATTATAGTACTTGAGTCATTGCAAATGTTCCATTAACCAAAAACAGCACTGGAACCTCTGATCCAGTTCTCTGGCTTGCAAGCATCATGCTCTCTTGAGTATGTATGTGGGTGTACAATAGATATGATAGATGAATTTACAAATCATTTTGTCCAAAATTGCAGGGCCTAATTGAGGTGTGCAAGTTTGAGACAAATTTGGAGGAAAATATCCTCTGACAGAAGGCAGGTTACGACCATCCCTCCCCCACCCAGGTTCACGAAAAAAGAAATTTTCCTCAGAGGAAAGTGAAAGAGATAAAAAACCTATTTATTTAACAAACACACAGGAAGAGAATAATAATGCTGAATAATAAAACCTCTTGCTGTGGAGAGAAACCTGGGAAGATTTCAGAGTCCTTCTGTAGGTGTGGTCTCTCTCCTCCTCCGAGCTGGGTCAGTGTGGGCAACCTGGTTGTCCCTATCACATCAGCCCTGACCTGCTGGAGACCAAACATTTGGATGATGCATGCAGAGGACAGATCTGCACTAAGGCAGATAAATGGCCAGGAGGTGCTGAGGATCAGGCCTCTTAGGAGCATGTGAAATAATAAAGAAGATGGCAGATGTCTGCAAGTACCTGGTTTGATTCAGTTTTATTTGAGTAACAGTGTTACAGTGCGTTTATTTCAAAGGAGAAGTTAAAGCCTGTGTGATAGGATTTTGTTGTTCTAAATTGAAACTCCTTTTATTCTGTTAATCTTTTCACAGGCTGCAGGCTCTGTCTGCTCTTTTCAGGCACACAGTCCACTGCTTTATTTCCTGCTCCTCTGTTCTGACTCTTGTACTTGGTCTGACTTCTCTACTTCCTTAACTTCTGAC
This sequence comes from Corvus kubaryi, assembly GCF_017639235.1. NCBI lineage: Eukaryota > Metazoa > Chordata > Aves > Passeriformes > Corvidae > Corvus > Corvus kubaryi. Next base: position 19,446,598 of record NW_024581093.1, on the reverse strand, counting down.
TTGCTCTCCTCTTCTCTTGCCAGCGTTGGGATATGTGGGCTGCATTTCATTACCATGAAGAGGAAACCTCAGCCTCCCATGCCCTTCTCTGTACGCTGCAACGATAAGGCAGAAATATCAGGAAAAGCCTTCTCCTAGGGACTAGGTGACATTTTCAGTGGGATATTCTCAAAGTGAGCTCCCACGCACTGCCACACCCAAAGCAGCCTATGCAGCAGTACAGCTGTGTCCAGGAGGGGATTACAACCAGCCACTTCTGCTGAGCTTCATATTGCACCTTCCTCTTCTGCCTTATTCCCTGACATCAGGGACCTTGAACAGGGTTTATTGCAGGGCAGTGCTGCCAGGTGAGGATGAGGGAAGCCCACAGAGAGCTGTAGAGCAGATTTTTGGTGGTCCCCACTGCATCCCCACTGGCAGCAGTGCATGGGTCTATGGGGAACAGAGGCTCAAACTTCCCCCTTGACTATGGGACTTCAGCACATAAAAGAGCTACTATGACCCTTGAGGCAAAGGAGAGAGTGCTTCAACCCTCCTACTAATTTCCAAAGAGAAACTGAATGCCAAACCTACCCTGATGCTGTGAGAGGGATGTGGAGGAAAGCCCTGTGATGTTCCTAAAATGCCTGGATTGCCCTGGTACAAAAGTGCAGCACTGCACACTGACTGCTCTCTATAAATAGTGCAGCTTTATGTTGTATTGGCCCCTGTTATCTGTCCAACATCTGGTTTCTGCTCTCTGGATCTCAATATCCTAACCTGGAATTTTACCTGCAAATGGCAGAAACCTGTCATTAAATCCCCTGATGTAGAAATGGGCAGTGTGTAAAGCTCTGCCCTGCAAGCATGCTGGAAGACATGGGGGTCTTCTCTAGGACATTGTGTGACTGATTACTAACAGATAAATTCTGATTTTAAGGAAAGCAACTGATAGTGGAGATTGGTCCATCTGTAGCAGCTCAAGGGGCAGATGCCAGCCCATTCAGCTGATTTAATGTTTGTCCCTCAGCTGAGAAACCCCTCAAGTGATAGCTGCACTTCTGGGAGCACTCTCACAGGGCCCTCCATACCTGCAGTGATTTTCAGTCTTTACCAAGAAGAAAAGCAGTTACAAAATGCTGCTGTAAAGCTCACCAACTCAGCTATAAAAACAGCCAGAGAGTTCAGCTATGCTGGGGTGTGCTGTGGGTCAGACAAGGACAGTATGACAGATACAGCTTTTTGGCAGCCCACTCTTCAGCCCTACTCATGCCAATGGTAAAGACCCCTGCACCAGCCTTGAAGTATAATTTGTTTAATGGAAAATGCTGGAGTTTTTCCCTTTTTTCTTCCCCTAACTCTATTCTTTTTGCTCATTGTGATTGATCATGGTGAACAGATTATTCAGTCTGGAAAATTCATCAGCAACTGCTGCCCAGTGGGAAAGCCTCCTGCTGTCCATTCCTGAAAGCTGTCAGTCCTCATGGATGTGTCATTGCCCAAATCGAAATAAAACATCAGTATGCAATTTTTAGAGTTACACAGAAGGATTTTTTTGTTACACAACTCTGGGCTCTAGCAGAAGAAACCAGCCTGGAAGTTGGCACCATCTCTCTGACCCCCGCACTGCTCCACACTCCCTGCTTACCTCGCTCAGCATCTCTGCAGCTTTTTGCTGTGAAAAATGTTCCTCCTTGCAAATTAAAAACTTTGTTTACACGTATTGGTGTCCTTGCAACCCTTAGCTGTGGCTACCAAAAACCCATGTGTGCTCTGCACTAGCCAAGGGACAGTGTGGGGACTTATGGGGCAGCACTACAGGAATGAGCAGGTCTGGAGAAAAGGCACAGCTTGAACTTGATTGCTCAATTGCAAAATAAAGCAAAACCTAAATCCCACTCTTGCCTCCAATTTTCTCTCAAATTACTGGGTTTTATGCCTTCTGCTCTGGTCCCACAAAGATGAGCCCTGCAAAAGTGTCCTCAGACTCAGGTCAGTTGGTGAATTTTGGACTGTGCTTACACACCTTCTGCAAACTTGGGAACCATTAAGAGCATCTCTAAACTAGGCATCACTTAATCCTTGACTTCTGAAGGGGTATAATGGGAACTTCAGTATACTAAATTTTTAAGGTAAGGTTTATTCTTCAATATTACCCTGAATAGTAAAAGGCTAAAGTGTTCAAAGGGCCTTCCTGAATTGAAGTTCCAGGCAATACATATTTAAAACAAAGTTATATGAAAATGGCAGTAACAAATCATCCAAATACATCAGCTGTTGTGTTATAGCTCAGGTCATGTTATTGAGAAGAAAGATTGATTTAGAATCTCCTATAAGGTCTACAGCCATTGCCTAGGATTTTACACAACCTTATTCTGGATGTAAACAAGACATGAACTTCTTAGTTTGTGGTTATTGCTGGTTTCACACCTCCTTGATCAGAAATCATTCAATCTCTCAAATTTACATTCTTCTGGCTGTAAATCTGTGTTAGCATATTCTGTGTAGTTAGTTTTACCTCTCAGCATGGTAATCTCAGCATTTACATCTCTCATTCACATCTCTAAGTGGCTTTATCTCTGTTTTATCAAAGAATACAAAGATAGGCTATGGTCAATGAACTGAGGTGGAATTTAAAAGAAAAAAAATTGTATTTATGCTTCCTGGGGTATGTACCACTATTGCACAATGATATTTGACTTAAAGCTTGCACTTAACTCAAAGTGCAGTTTGGTTACTAGCTCAACGTGAGTTTAAATGAGATTTACAAACACCTGTCAGCTCAGTATACACTTTGACAGACACCACTTATGATGCTGTGTTGCTGTCCTCATGTATTTAGAAACCAGTGCTGACTTGTATCTTGACCTTATTTTTAAATACGTAATTTATTTTTAAAGAACATGTTTACACAATTTTACTGAGGAGAACTAGAAACTCCTGCATTTCCAAAAGAAATGGCATCTTTTCTTGCAGTTCTTAAATATCCATGATCTGGGAATTTAAGTACCTGTTGTAATATGATCTCAAGAGTTAGCAATATTACTCTATAACATTCTTATGCATGTATGTATCTTGTATTTGCAAATATCACAACTGTCTTTTGAAATTAAGTATCTTCAGAATTATGAGACTTCATGTTCTCACTGATGTCTTTATATATCAAGTTTATCTAAGCAGTTGACCAGCTGTATAAAAAAATTCATCAAAAGAATGTTGCTCCTGCCCCTGAATAGAAAAACTTGTTCATAGAATGGTTGGAGTACACAGAAATATAGAATTAAATTAGCTAATCCTGCAAAATACATGTTAACACAGACTTGAACACCCCTGCCATAGCAGGGTATAGGACCCTGGTTATAATACATACTTTCTGTTCCACTGGGTAGCAGTTTTGCAAGAGATCAGAGATCTGTCTTGTTCTTCTTTCCTAGTTTCCTAAAGTAAGAGACTTATGTTTGAAGCATGTTCTTTATAAATGTCACTTTACAGAAGTTTTCTCCTTGGTTTGGGGTTTTTTCAGTTCTGGTGCTTCTGAGCAGCTAATCTCAGCCAAAAATTCCTCAGACTATTTCGGAAGGCCTCAAAGGGAAACAAATGGATTTCAATATGGTATATTCATAGACCTGTCTTCAGGGAGGTTCTGTGAGTTGATGGCTAGACGCGAATTTGCTCCTTTTGGCCTTTGTGTGCCACTTTCCCTGTCGGAAATACAGAGGATGATCCCCACCTGCTGCAAAGGGCAGCCAGGATGCTGCTCACATTCCCTGACTGTGTTTGCTCAATGACAAGTGTGTTCATTTTCAGATCTGTGGTAAAATGAGTGAATGGGACTGGCCCCCAGTAACTTCAATTAATGAGAACAGATTACATTTGTTGGCATTACTCTCTGCTGTGCAACCTGAACACAGTAAGGTTCATTCTCACCTGTTTCACTGCCAACTGCCAATGTCGCTCAGGTATGTGGGCAATAAAGAATTGAAGTGTTTTGTACCTAGCTGCTTTAATTTAATTTAAAGCCTGATCCTATGAGGCAATGAAGTCCTCTGCTCTTGTTGCCTTCAGGAGGATTTGAGGGACTTGGGACTAGTTAAGGAAAGGGTCTTTCATTTTCTGTCAGGAGCACGAGCATGTGAAGGAGAGCTATTTCTTCTGTATGCACTCGTAATATGTACAGGATTGGGCACCTTTTGTATTAGTCTGCTTAAATCTTACTGTGTTGCTAGGGAACTGGCCGTGTCCACAACCAAAAAACATGGAGACATTGTGTCCTACTGGTTTCTGGCAGAGTTACCATAAGAAATGCCTTTATTGCAACAAGATCTACTAGCAGGAGTACAAAAAAGGTAATTTGTCAGCATTTTTTTTTTTAATTACAAATATTTTAATTCTATCACACACATGGAAATTCCTTTCAAGCTGAAGGCTAGGCATGTGAGGACACCACCAGAATCAAACACTTCTTTCCTTTATTCTTTAAAATACTGATTCAGCTATTTTTAAATTTACTTGAGTCTAAGTACAGTGTTTGGAAGCTTAACAAGCTTGCATATTCTCTGCTCTTTTGTACTAACTAAGGCTATTACTGTTTTCAAGACACTTATAAAAAGAATTGATTATGTATGTTTCCAAAATGTATGGCTTTTCAAGTTTTCAGACTGCATTTTAAAGTACCAGAAAAAAGAAACTTGTATTTATGAAGATTTAGAATGACATTTCTGATGCAGTTTCTTATCCCTTTCAGGACATCAGAACTGTCTGCGTTTTAAATTAGAGATAAAACAAGGCTTGACACCCCAGATACCAAAGAATAAGTCTGCTATCAAAACAGGACAAAATCTGGGCAGAGAAAAAAATAAGCCATGGGGAAATAAGCCAAAGGAAATATAGTCTGAGGTGACCTCCCTTAAAACAAGCAAGTAAATCCTGTCTTACTAAGCTGTCAGGAGAGATGCTAAAGAATTTTGAAAAAATCCAGACAAGGAACTCAACCCGACAATTTCATTCTTGTCAGTCCTTTTCTAGCAACTCCCTAAGAAAAAATGATCCCTTGGGTGTTTTGTACAAAAGGATGAATTTTTATGATATAAAAGCACACACTTAAAAGCTGTAAGTCCTCATTCCTTGGCAGTCATTACCTTCAGGTTTATGGAGAAGAACATATTGATCCTTTCCAAGGCACAGGTGGGCAGGGAGGCAAGAAACATTCTTCTGGATTCATCAGCCTTCTTTGTGGGGCCTGACCAGGAGCAACCTCACAGCACAATACTATTAAAAACCTATCATATATGGCACCTGTTCATAGTTTTTTCTCCTTCTCTCAGGATGGTTGCACAATTTTAACAGCAAAAAGATGGAAGACACTAAGGAACTGGGAGACTAGCCAAGTAAGGATGTTTTTTCTTGTCAGACCTGTACTGTCTAATGTCATGCACATGTACCCAAGTGCAATGGCCTTTTCACAGAACTCCTTGTGTTACAGAGAAGACATTTCAATATTAAGACCTCAACTTTTGTACTCCACTGTCTGCAATGCACCTCTATAAGAGAGCAACTTTTTATACTGACTGCTGCTCATCCCTGTGTGATTTTCTAACCCAGAGTTAATGTACAATAATTAACGTGCCTATGCGCTGACCAGTGAATTAGAAATTTTGTGATGGGCAGCCTTGTGACATTCACTGCCATAGATTACATTAATATTGTGGATTTTAGCTCTCTGACCCAGTGTATTCAAAAGAATGAGATTCTTCCTTAATTTGATTTCTCCTGGTATTTGTGGATGTAAATAAGGTCCTTATATTGTTCAAACATAATTTTTTGTAGTATACTATATTAAGATGTTTGGCCTGATCTAGATTAAGTGGCTTCATGTAACTGATGAAAGAGCTATTGTTTTTCACAGCAGAAAAACTGCCACACATCCAGATCACTGACCTATTTCTTGGAGTTAGAAGTAACCTTTCTAAAGTTTTACTGATTTTAAATGGTATGTTTTACACTATTGATATTCTAGTCCCACATTTGAAGTGTTATTACAGCATTATTTAAGGATCAGATAAAAAAAAATTCAACTTAATTTTTAGATGAAAAAATTTTAGTTTTCTGTAAGTTGGTACTATTCTAAAGAAAGTGTTAAATGAATCAGAGCAATTCAGCTCTGGGGGTTATTCCATTACCCAATGATACAGAAATTCCTCAGGCTTAACCATCACTTTTCTTGCTCTGAGATCCAATGGAATTTGTCTCTATTGCCTGAAAGAGATGATGAACCATGCCTAGGAGCAAGAATTTAAACAGCTCACCCTATGATTGGTTCATATATTACTCTGCAATCAGAAAAACAGAATCTGCAAGTTCCTGAAGATGGGAACAATTTGTAGACAATCACTCTTCCAAACTTGCTTTTCAACCCTGACATGCAAAGGCCAGTGCTGGAAGAAAACATGAGGAGAATAAACTAATACTGCATAAAGAGATTTTGCAGAGGCTGACGTGAATAAATGTATTTACCACTATACATGTTCTTCCTCTGCAGGACAACACGGCTTGCATATTCTCTATGCTTTCTCACTATACAGAGGGGGATACAAGCATTTAAAAAGGAATTAGGGTGTTGAGATGCTCAGTCAATGTTGGATTGCTAGCTCCCTTCTCTTTGCCAAGGAACATCTGCTGAAGAACTCTTTGGAAGACTTCTGGGTTTTTCAGGACCAGCAGAAAAAACCAACACTGTTAGGATGTTTTATATTTGGGACACTTCAGTACTGACAAATGCCTACTCATTTTATCATGTTGCAATCAAGATGACAAAAAAGTGTGGCAGCTAGTAGAAAGCCCCCCACAGTACAACAAAAAACAGGGTCTCAAAAGGAAAAGTTTGGCACATGAAAAGCTGCAAACAAAAAAAGCTAAACCTCCACCAAACCACTTCTGCTTGTTGTAAGCCTGCCAAAGCAGAACAGACTTTCTCAACAGAAAAGGCTACATTATGCTAGAAGGAAATGAGCTGCAAGGCACAGGAAAAGGGAACACGAGTGGAGATTTATGGCACTGCTGAAAGCAGGCACTGTACTGCCAGATGAGGAGTGAGACACTTACCAAAGGATGCTACCTTTGTTAGCTCATCTATCAAGGAAGCAGTTTCTGTTGTAGGGTATCTAAACTATTGGCATTCATGGTAGAGAGCTCATACAAGCCTTGTGATCACTGTGTCCCAATCAGAATTTTCTACTTTTTTAGATGGTAGGAGGGTAAAAACCCCCCAAAAATGACCAAAACTCACCCAAAGTAAACCCACTCAAACCAAAACCATCAGTCAATGAACACTTGATAGCTAATGACTTGGAAACAGAATTGTGTGGCAATTGTTGCAGAAAAGTACAAATTTAGCTTTTTTTTTCCTCTTCATGTTGTACATGTGGGACTTCACATGCTGAATTCTCCTTGATATAGGCTGCAGCAGAAAGGCACATCTGTGGACATATAAAACCCTTTTCTTTGTCCAGAAGTATTCAGTAGAGAAAAATATAAAGTTAAGGCTTTTAAGACCCTTTTTTTTCCCCCCTTCTCCACCAGGAATTTCTAATTACAGCTCCTTTTTAGACTTCCTCTGTAAGTAAGTTTAGTCTCAGAAGTAAGCTGCTATCCTGGAGAAGCTGCAGAATCTCCCTGAATTTTTACCAAGCTTAATTTGAATTTAGCCATGGTTTTTACTATCAAGTGAAACTGCAGCTTGTTTTCAGCTCCCTAAACTCAAGTGAAAGGCTACCCCAAACAATTCTCATGGAAAACTGTATATTGGAACAGTCTTGAAGAATGTGGGAACATGGTATCACCCCTAAAATATCATGCCATAAATATAACTTGCATTTTGGATGGGCATCTCTAGCTTCCATTTTTTCCAAATGCAGGATCGGATCTTTCTCAGTAGTATGAATCTTTTTTCCTATTGGGTACCATACCAAATTATGGATACCTATCAGCTTAAATGCACATATGGAACCTGGACATGTAATTTTCAATAGTTTTGAATCTGAGCCTAAGCCTCTGGGCTATATGGAAAAAACATTCACAAGTTCCTCAAAAGTGTCTTTGTGGTTTCTCACTAATAAGGAATATGTGCCACTTATCTTGAACAAAAATTGACTGCTGACTTTACTAAACCATAATTTGCATTTATGAGAGGACAAGATACTGAATTACACTTCTCTGCAGTCCAGAGCTTGATCATGAAAAAAAAACCAGTTATGCATTTCTAAGTACTTTGTGTGTTACGTCAGTAAGTGCCATGTGGAACTAAATGCTCAAAATATTAGTTAGCAAGGTGTGTGACAGATAAGGAAGGCTGACTTCTTTCTAAAGTGTTTAGAAACACGTTTTTTTTTTTGAGAGAGAGAACCATTGAATTGTAATCTGTATTACTCTCACAAGTCAGTGAACAAAAGCGTGTCCTGAAACTTCAGTTAGCTATAAAAGTGAAATGCTCTCGCACAGATTCAGAGGGAGAAAATTCTTGTTGCAACACCACTGTTTTCTATGAGCCCAGGTAGGATCACAGAAATTAGGAAAAATCATCCAGTGATGTGTGTGGGGATTTTTTCTGTTCTTTTCATACATCTTTCTTTCTGCTGCAGTCCTGTAACTTGGGTACTACTCCAGTGAAGTCCATTGGGTCTGACTAGGAATGATCTCCTAATGATTTGATATGTTACTTGATAAACAGATGGATCGGATTCAATGACCAAAACCCAGTCCACTTAAGCAATGGCAGCACATGAAACATGCTCAGAGAGGATACAGCAAGCACTGGGCATTAATACCTAGCCATTTCCACTTACAAAAGGTAAATATGAAGGCTATTCCCTGTTCCATGTGTTCCCTTTCCCCAGTGTTAAGCCAGCAGCTTGCTGAATCCTGTGCTAGGTTTCTGCCGATAAAGACTACCTGTGGGATTTTAAGGGATCTTAGAACGGCAAAAGGCACAGCAGTAAGGAGACAGCTAATTGACACACAGAAAGGCTGGCAAATAGTCCTCTGTTAATGATAAGGAGGAAAAATCACATTGGAGTCCTGCACTTGGAAGTGATATTTATGCAAATAAAAACTTCCCAGTCTACACACATGCAATTATTTGTACGTAAGTACGATGCCAGGCAGATATAATGACAACCAAGGCAACTCAGTTGTTCCCTTGACAGATTATCATGGTGTGGGCAGTATCTTGCACTACATACTGGGACAACCCTGACATAAGGAAGCATCTCTGATGTAAGGAGGCTTTTCACCTTGTAGGCATTCTGCTGAGACCATCCACTGGGTGGCTGACTGATGTCAGCTATGGGTGAAAGTAAGCGTGTGCTGTTGTCTGGGCAGTGCAGACAGATAAATTCCAGAAAGTTACTTTCAGAACTAGCAATAACTGAACATACTGCTCAGCTGAACATAGTTTTGTTATTATCATTGGACCTTAATCAGGAACCAGTTTATAAGGGATCTTACATCAAATTTGTGTGTGAGTAGAATAAGTACTGCAAGCATTTTTCAATCAATGCCAAGTCAGCTGATGCAGATAACTTGACTACCTGTGCTCAGCAAAACAAGATGTATTTAGTTTTAGCTGGCATATTTTACTGTAGCTGAATTTATAAGTCTTCTAGCAGGTTTTATATAGCCTGATATTAAATCATTCATGAGTATACAACAGATTTCATGATAATGTAAGTATTACCCTATGGCTACTTTCATGCAGTTTTACAACCACATAAATAAAGGTTTTAAGAGATATTTAAGTGTTTGTATTATATAACATTACTTGATCTGTATTAAACAGTCAAACAACCCTTTTTGCATGTGTTACATATGCAATTTGTGTATACAGTTAAATATACATTTCTAATGTAAGAATGGTGTATTTTGTTTTTCCAACCCAAAGAACCAGGCTGGTATTGGACATTAATCAGTCTGCACTTTCTAGTTCTTGTACTTTTCTACAGAACAGCGGAATGTGGTAGAAATTACACAGAGACAAGTCATGGAGCTTCTTACTTAGCTTCTCATCTACACAGGCAAAACTCCAAGGAAGGCACTGTATAGCTAATATTCCTGTGCTCAAAGAAAACACACATGCAATAATCTTAATTACATACACAGTTCTACAAACGAGACGTAAAGCTAGCTATGTGTATGTGCATGAAAGAACTGTTCAATTGAATACAGCATTGATTTCTGTGTCTGCTAAATAAAATCTAGTGTGGATTTCAAACAATTATACAGCATCTATGAGTTATTATCTAGGAGATAATAACGCATGTATGTCACTACTTTTTAAGCTGTATCACTCCATCTAAGTATTGGCAAGCTTGATTTGTGGTGTATTAGAGTGCATTAGAAGATTATTAATGTCTGGAGCCCATGAGAGATTTGTTTTCACTGTATGTAACCATGTTTGAGACAGAGCAGTTTGGGTGCTTCTACAGCAAGTCTCAAGCACTTTGCAAAAGCGCTCTTTCTGTGGCAGAGGTGAATTGCCAGAAAGATTTGTTACTACTACTAAACACTGTTCAGTTTTACAGTCATTAACTACCAGTCTCTTTTTAGAGTTAAAAGGTTTTGTATTCAGTACCTGCATTTGCATTAAGATGCTCAGAAGAGGTGTCTTATGCCTCAGCATGAAATAAAATTTGGAAACAGCCTTCTCTGTAATCAGGCTTGTTTGTAAGCAAGTTAAAAACTATAAATTAATTACTGAAGGATAGACTTAAGTTGTACGAAAGCTAGGCTGCTGGAAGAGATCAGGAGACTGTTCTATGGGATGGATATAGAACAGACATATTCCTAATTTGATGTAGTTTATTATGCTGTTTTTTGTGAATATTTTTTGTTAGATGAACTGGTATTTCTTATGGCAAAATCTTTCAAATCTCTATAAAAGGAGGGTAAAAATTTCAAAGGATGAGTTTTGGGAGTGCATTAAGACAGCATAGCAATTTACTGTGTTGACAAATACCTTGGTTGTAAAAGTAGTAAGAAAATTGCCCTATAATTCAAAACATGTCAAGAAGATTAAAAGGGAAGACCAGTTTTCCAGGGAATTAGCACAGAGTATGGGAGCTTCAGGACAACTGTCAAGATACAGGCTGGCTGTGCCCTCCTTGCTCCCTGAACCAGTAGGTGCCCCGTATTCACAGGGGAGGCTGAGCCCCTCCTCAGCTCTAACAGGTAGAGGCACGGCATGTTTAACCTGGATGACGTGATGTACTTGTAAAGGTTGTTTTTATTCTCTTGGTTGCAACTGTGATGGGCTACTAACAGACTACAAAGTATTGAGAGATCCTGCCATTACTGGAATACTCTCAAATACAGTTATAATGGTGATAAAGGTGCTCCCACCCCCAAGCCTTCTCTTTCACTTCATGTTGTGTCTTTCTGAGTGCTCCCTGGCACAGTCTGACTCCCCAGCTAATGCAGCTCACATAATGCCTTATTTTAAACAAGCAGAATTAGTGTATAGAAGGCAACCACATATTTATAAGATCATATTTACAGTATTTTTCAAATACTCCCTCGTGTTTCCTCTTCTCAATTACTAGAAGATTATAATTCTCTATATCCATGCTGCAGCTGATCAGAATTGTAGAACAGTCAGCTAAACCAGAACATTTGGTGTAATGTTGGCAGATCACAGCATCAAACTTCTATTTGATAATATAAAAATATGCTCATACGTTTTCTGTATCTGCAGCATTTTCATATGCTGTTTGAATAAAGATAACCTGCAAGAACATTTAAAGAAAAATAAGAAAGCATAATCTTTATGTCTGTACAGAGCAAGAAGAGGTTTTTTCAAAAGCAATTTCTGTTTTTCTTGGTGTTGTCAAGCAGTATGACTTTGCTGTGGGATGCATCAGAATCTGATGTCTAAACCCTTGAAATGGGTTTCCCTCCTCCACTCAAAAGCAGGAAATCCAATATGATGACTGACATAAAAGTCCTGGTCTGTCCTTTGGTCTGTTCCAAAGGCTCTGACACACTGACTGCATCCATTTTTTCCCTGCCATTCAATCACTTGGAAATAAGTCTTCCGCCTATGTTAAATTCTATCAAACAGAAAATTTGTGAGTTAACTGTTTGCCTAGTATCAATTCGGATCAACTAGTAATTTTTTTTTCCTGAAGGAGTCTTAAATAAGATTTCACTCAGTTAATTCCAGTAATGGCTTGCAAGCTGATCTGATGTAATTATTGTCCTCTGATTTGAGACTGTCATGTTTTATGCAGTGACACCTACAAAGCTAGACTAAACCCTTACTACATACCACTTTGTCACAGAAGACTTTGATACGTGATGTAATTTCATGCATCTGCACACAAACAAATCAAACAAAAAACCAGGATCCTATGGTTGTTTTTCAAATGCCTTCTATGAAAATATGGGGGAATTTGCAGAAGAATTTTTAGGCTTTATGTGGCAAAGCAGATTACCTTCTCTAATACTTAAACCACTTGAGAATATACAGTTTATAATAAATGTCAGTGCTTTTCCCTGCTCAAATGTCCTTGATTAGATGAGAGGCTTCTTCACAAGATTTATTTTGGACAAGCATGACATATATGAATTCTGCTTGCAAGATATTGCATATAAGGTTGATGAAAGGTTGACTGGGAGAGAAGGGTAGCAGTCGCAAGATATCATTCTCTAATACCTAACAAATGATAGAGATGCCATAAATCTTCCCTATGGCCAATAGCAACTCAGGGAACATCTAACCCTGGAAGTGCCTTACCTACAGCTCTGTACAGCACTCAATACTTCACTCTAACACAAGGTCATCTGTGCTCCACTGAGATCCAGAACCTAGATTTTCCCCCTTAAGTGTGCTGAGGGATTCAAAATAAATGTATGTTCGTATATGTAGAACACATCTTCCCACAAACTGCAGATACAGATTTTAGTGTTTCACTATGGGAATGGAATTAAGTATTTTCCTTTCATATAACAGCCTTGGTCACAATATCCACCTACATCAGACATAAAGGCATACATGACTAAGAGCATAAAATTGCACTAGGGCATTATAATCACCTACAGGAAGCATGCAGTGATTCTTCCTCAAGCTTGGTGGCATCAATCACAGAGACACATCGGGGTGTCCCAGCCAATTCTGCTACTGAAGAGTGTATTCCCATGGACGCAGCAGATCCTGCCGTGCCTGCTGTTACCGCTCCGTGCTGCCATGGACCTTGACTCAACTGTAACTGCGAGTCTTTTCCACAGGTCTTGGTGAAGGTAATGGCTGGGTCTTCCTACGGGGTTTTGAGGCTCACTGGCTTAGTACAGGCTGCTTGTATTCACCTGGGCAAATTTTCCTTCCCCACGCTTGCCCCCACATGTCCAGCCCAAAGGCCACAGTGATGGAGCACACCGAGGGACGGTGCTGAGCACACCCTGCCCCAATTTCCCAGTTTTGACTCTATTACGGGAGCAGCAAAGTCAGCCCCGCTGTCTGACTGCTCTGCAGCGATGGCTGCTGCGGGGCGCGGAGAGCATCGCTGCCCGCTGCCGCAGCACACACTGCGGGTCCCGGGACACTCGGGAAGCGCCTTCTGAAAGCCCACGCTGCCACTTTGAAGAACCCCGATCTCAGATAAACGAATCAATCTGGTTTAGCCTTAGAAGTAAGCGCCGCAGAAGCCTCAACAGCTCATCCGTCATCAGGAAAAAGACTTTACTAAACCTCACGATTTTGCGTTCAGCTGAACAACTGGGCAGAGGGGGCTTACTCCAGACGTACAGACCGTGTGTTACAGCGACAGCGACTCGCCGCCCAGCTCGCCACCGGACGAGCCGCGCCGCACCATGCAAGAGCACGCTGTCACCTCCCCGGTACCGCGCACCTGCCCGCGGAGCCGTGCATCGCCACACCGCCGCCTCTCCCCGCGCCGGCCGGTCCCGAGCCCCCGCCCCAGCAGCACTACAGTCGAGTGAAACAGGCTGTCAGCACTGCCGCGGGCGCGCAGAGGCGGGACGCGATGCCCTTACCGATGATGATGGCACAGGCGCTCACCAGCCCGATCTCCTTCTTCAGCGCCACCCGCTCGGGGCCGCCGGGCACGCGCCGCTCGCCGCCGGCCATCGCTGCCCGCGCTGCTCTGCCCCGCGGCCCCGCGCGCATGCGCCGCCCCGCAGGCCGGTGGGCGGGGGGCCGGGCGGGGGGGGGCGGGAGGTAACCCGGAGCCCTCACGGGCGGCGCTGCCCGAGGGTCGCGCGTCGCTCGGGCCGCGGCCGCCCCCAGACACCTGCAGGTGTGGCCGCAGGAGCCGCAGGGACAGCGGAGCCGGCGCTGTGCGGTGAGGGCTGAACGCCGAGCGGTGGGCTCGGACATTTGGTGTGTCGGGCAGCGGGTCCTGCCCTGCGCCACGACCCCTGACAGAGCCGGCCCCGCACGGGCTCCGCGGCGGCCGCCTCCTATTGGGCCCTATTAATTGAGCTAGTGCGATAACGTAAAGAACAAACGTTTTGTTGCTTGTCATCAGTGCTGCCAGTTTAGCGCAGTTAAAACCAGCCCAAGGTTGGCTGGTTTCTGTACTCTTCCCACGGTGTTTCACGCTTCCGAAGGAATTCAGCCGCAGCCCGTGCCTGCGCCGGCTCCTTCGCACCCGCCGGGGCTGAGGGGGCTGCCGGGGCTGCCTCCTGTGTCCCCCACAGCCCCCCGGGGCTCGCTGGGCAGGCAGCGGCTGCTGACGAGCTACAGCTGGGGTTATCTGCCGGGGAGCTTAAGGAAATAAATGTTTCCTTTCCTCGCACGGGATGGAGCTTAAATGTTGGGATCTGCGTTCGCAAATCTTTTGCTCTGTGAACAAGCTGCCTTCACAAGAATGTCAGTGAGTGAGGTCTCCTCTGCTCTCATATGACATCAAAAAGCTAAATCGTAGTTTGGGAACCTGGGCTCTTCCATCAAGTTGTAACAGCCAAGGGTTTAGTGATGGAAATCCCCAGTTTGTTACTTGTTTATGAGATGAACACCTTTCTGAGAGCATTTCTATGTTCAGAGAAGACCCCTGTGTGAATGACTGTTCTGAAAATGCATAGGTTAGAAAATTTTCATAAGAAGATTGTGTGGTAACTGACAACGTGCATCAGTGGGGCAAACAGCGAGACAGTGGGAATTGGTTGTGGTGGGGTGAAACAAGGAATGTCTGGTTCTTCACCTCAGTGAAGGAAGTTAGGAAGTTTCTGTGGTGACATCACCCTGATTTTCTTTGACTTTAGAATGAAAAGTGTGACCTGACAGCTGGTGGGTCTTTTGAGAAAATCTGTGGACTGTTCTTAGAAAGATGAAAATTGTAAGTGATTTTACTTTATGAAGCTGCTTTATACTGCTGCTGTTATAGAAAGGCTTACTGATTTTCAGAGGCCGAGGCTTGTTTCCTAAGCTGATCTACTGCTATGTTTGAGTACGAACTGCCTCACTAACCACTTCTAAAATGTCCTTTTATTGAATTACTATGTGATTTTTATAAGAAACTTTACAGGAAGAGTTACTTTTTGAACTATGTAAACCGTACTATTGTTCTCCTTTTAAAGACTAGGAAATATATGCAAAGACTAGAAACAAAGTTTCAGGTGTTCAAAAGTAACTTGATGTATTAGGTGTTTCTTCTAGGTGGCTTAATTGTCTGCTTCATAGCTATGTTTTTTACTGGTAGCAACTCACGTATATTCTAGTAGATACCTCTGAAAGTCTCTACATGTTAGCCTTATACAGACATTATAATTTATTTTGGGGAAGTTTTCTATGATGGTCTATTTCTTTAGTAAAAGCTCAAAAAATTATTTTGAATGTCATTTAAAAAGTAGAAAAGTCAAGAAATATGTGAATGAATGGTGTTTCTAACTCTACTGAGTTTCAAGAACCTAATGAAATTTAGGCTCAATTAACCTTTGCAGAACAACCACACAATCTGTTAAAGGAATGACACTTAGAAGGGTAACACTGAACTTGTTTTCTTTGGCTGTGGTAAAAATGATTGTTTGCTCTGAAATATGTGTATAATTTTTGTGGTATTGTGAGGGAGAGAGAAATCCCAGTCAGCCCTCTTCTGCAGATTAGTGAGAAACAGAGCATGCTGGCTATGGGATGATGAAAATGAACAGTAGAATTCAATTAACTCTAATAATCTTCTTCAACTCAACTGATCAGTAGCTGCAGGATTTTTTTTGTAAACATTCTGGCCAGTTTAGAGGGCTTTGCCAGGGAAAATGGTAGTTATTCATACCTGCCTGCTGATACAAATATTTTGTTCTGTAATTGTTCCTCCTTACTGAAAGCCAAGAGGAACAACTAAGTGACTATACCGATTTCACTGGTAATAAGAAAGGAAAAACCTAACAGAAAAGCACCAGAAATATCTCCTTAGGAGAGGCAGTCAACAAACCGGTAAAGCTGTGAAAAGCAGAGGAACCTTAAAGCATTTTGTCTTGGTATCCAGTTTCACATTGGCTGCATGTTGAACAAGGCTTTTAAAAGAGCTGGCACTGGAGAACCATGGGGTGAAATCTCAGCTGCGCCACAGTAAAACCTTTTGCAGCAAAAACATGAATGTACTGCCACATCTCATTGTAGCTTAGAATGGCAGGATGTTATCTATTACACCTTACAGTTTCAGCACCAGATGCTGGTTTGTGAGTTTGATCCTTGAGGGCAGCATTGTGCCCTTGTCTTTGTGTGGGGCTGTTCCCAGAAGGAATAGGCAGCCTTTGTGGCTGGGCAGGGTGTGTCCAGTTATATATTTAGACAGCAGAAGTTATGTTTAGATAGCTGTGCTTCCATGGGCTTCTGACACAGCAGACCCCAACGCTCAGCTGCCTGCAGGGATCTTAAAATGTCCTTTTGAAGGGACCTGTACCCTTGCTCTGACAGGTGGAATTAAAGGTATACACTTACCTTTTTCTCAAGATGCTTAGCATTACTTTCATAGGTGCTTCTTTGTGGTATCTCTGCTAGAGTGTTCTTTCTAATGCAAGTCATAAGCTTGGGAGCAGTTTTGCCTGGTTACTTGGTGCGCAAATGGAGTTTTGGGTGCAGCTGTGTTGGTGATGGAGGATGGTGGCTGTGCAGCAGCAGCACAGTCCCTTCCTGCCACATGAGATTGACTTCATACCATATGGATTAAAGGTTATGGGCAAGGCTGTGCAGCCAAGAAGTCTGTACTAGTAACTTAATTTAGGATTGTAGTCCTGGACCCCTGTAGAGAACTTAATTTTTCTTATTTGTCCCAGGACAAATTCTTTCCCTAAATCCATATAAAGAACACTGATTTACTGATTATTTTCCCAATGTGTGCATAACAATTTACTTTCCTTTTCAAAGTTTTAAGTGTTTTACTATTGCTGAAGGATTAAGCAGGTGACTGTTTACAACACAAGCTTTCAGTATGCCCACATCCATAGCAGACCACTGGAGTGTAAAACAGCAGTGAGCCAGAAACCTGTTGGAAAAGACAGCAGTGACAAAGGTTGTCCACATTAACTGCCAAAAAACGCTCTTGCTTTATTTTCTTTTTTTTTTTTTTTTTTTTTTTTTCAGGCTGAGTGCCTGCCTGCTTCACTGTGGTTTTTGCATGAGGGTGAAGAGAGGACTTTTCTCTGTTTGTGGTAGTGTTGGCTTATTTAGGTTGTGTATTTTGTCCTATTG
This sequence comes from Corvus kubaryi, assembly GCF_017639235.1. Taxonomy (NCBI): domain Eukaryota; kingdom Metazoa; phylum Chordata; class Aves; order Passeriformes; family Corvidae; genus Corvus; species Corvus kubaryi. The sequence continues at coordinate 19,428,924 of NW_024581093.1, read as the reverse complement.
TTAATATAATTTCAAAATGAGCAAATCAGAGGGCATGTACGTTCTAATTAATAGTTATCTGAGGCAACACTCAGAGCAAAAATCTCCTTTAAATTGTTTTGGATCTGAACATACTGTATCTACTTGAGTGACGAAACGTTAGAAAGCAAAAAAGCCAAAGTTCTTTGTCGGAAGGCAATTGCTGCATAGCAACTGCATAGAGAGGATGCAGTGAAGCTTGCATGTGTTCTCTTTTGTTGCTATTTTTGTCCTTATTTTCTTCATGTTCTGAAATGTACAGAAATTGTTGAAGTTGTTGGAATGAGTTATTTCATTCATTGCTACTTATGCTTTAAAAAAAAAAAGAAGCAAATAATACAGTTTGAGTTTTGCATTTTGGGAAGAAAAAAGGAAATTTAATATGCTATTTTGTGAAGGGATGCTGTGACTGAGTTTTCAAATGAATGTGTTCTTTGATATATGGAAAGGGAGCAAGGTTAAAGAAATATAAAGATTCTCCATGATAACAGATATGCTTCCCAGTCTCACTCCATTTTTGTAGCCATCTAAACAAATTTCTGCTGGCTAAATATATAGCCAACCCTACAAAACCAAAATATACAATAGTTATTAAAACATAATTCAACTTTGAATTTAATGGGATCCATGAACAGCAGCTGGGAAATAGTTACTTGGAAGAATAACTTATCTTGTTGTGTATCGTTAAATAAAGCAGTGGGCTGGCTGGTTTAGCAAAAGGAAATTTGGAGAGTAATGGGATTGTAAAGTGTTTCTTAATTGCTAATAAACTTGTGAATAAGGTTTTCCATATCGTATAATGTCTGCGGAAAGCTCATACAAAATACGGGAGACTGATCTTAACTGTCCTTTGGATGTGCGCCGCACAAGTACATGTTAGAGGGGTTTGGCCACCCACCCCTACAGCTGATGACTGATTTGGGCCACCCATTAGTGGGAAGTGACATCAGTGGGAGGGACTCATAGGACGCCTTTCCACTTTAATATGGATGAGTCCCAACAGGTAACTCTAAATCAAGCCCAGGTGCAGGTGGATCAGTTACTTGTTGAAAGCATCCTACTCTCCATCACCTTTCTCTGTTGTGTTCAGTCTATAAGACAAATGTGGAAAATGCTGTCCTTTGAATTTCTAATACTATTTTCTCTTGTACATCTGTTTTCAGAAAGCTGTAGTAGAGGAAGACACCTAAGTATGTGACTCCTGTGTGACTCCCCTGTACCTACACAAGAAAATGGGGGATGTACATTTGAAAAGGAAAGGCAGAATCTTTTTCTCTAATTCAATAAAGTAGGAAAATGTCCAGAGTAGCTTTTTTTGTGGGTAGCTACTCTTCTCTTGTAATACGGGCAACAAGAGAGACGTTCCCTGAAGTGTAGAACTGTTCTGCAGTTGTTTTAAAGGGGCTCATGGAATCATAGACTATCCTGAGTTGGAAGGGACTCAAAAGGATCATTGGAGTCCAACTCCTGGCCTTGCACAGAACACCTCCAAGAATCACACCATGTGCCTGAGAGCATTGTCCAATTGCTTCTTGGGCTCTGGCAGGCAATGGTGTGTATCTTCTGAATTCTATTATGTATTGCATTTGTTGGGCATTGGGAAGAGCCATAGGAAAGGTTGACTGTTTGGGCTGACTGATGCCACAATTCCATGACCCTCTGCAGGATCTGGGAACTTTAATTCCAGAGTTTAGGAATCTCAGGAGATTCTTTAGGCAGTGTCACTCTGTTTTCTGCTCCTCTAGCAGAAATGTGGGTCTTATACACAGCAGAGGCTTGCCTAGTGTTGATAACTCCATAGCTTCTATAAAGGACAGTATCTTGACAGTGTACAGAAAATTCAGGGCCAGCTGCTTCACTGCCTTTGAACAGCACGCTTTTATCTGTATATTCTGGTGACTGAAGTGTTTGCTGTCTTTTAGGTAGGTAATTCATCAGGTATGAACTGCTAGACTCTTAGATACCATTAGACACATAGATATCTGTGCTCTAAATTTCCATCTACATGAAATGGGTCATATAATGTTCAAATTCTATCATTCCTTCAAAGACTTTTCATGACAACTCATAAGTAGATGAGTGTAAATAAATTACGTAAAAAGCTATTTGTAGGTTGTTGATCAATGAGGTTTCTGGAGGCAGACTTATTGAAATAACCTAGTTTGAGTTGAGCATTGGTACATTTGGTGTGTTATCAGAGTACCTTGAAGTGCAGGGCAAAAGGGAATGAAAGGATGATCAATTTCAAAATAAGCACTTGTTTTATGCATCTTTTTAAAGCTCTCTGACAACACTGTAGTATTTCAACGTTTCACCATTATAAAAAGCAAAAAGATTTTCTTATATCACCAATCTAAATTGTGCCTGTTGACTCAGGCATTGAGCTTGAGCTTCACTGAAATTTTTCATATCCTTTACAGAAGGAGGAGAACCACCAGGTCCTTTTCCTTTTTATTGCTACCTACCCTGTCCTTCCCTATTCTGCATATGTATGCTAGATCCTTTCTTTCTTGCACTACTTTTTCAGCTGAACATCAGCATCCTAACTTTACACCATTTCACCAGTCAGCTGAGATTGTCCTAAATTGTATCCCTCACTTCTTCATTTGGTGAACCCATGCATTTTTAGTCTCTGTTTGGTCACTGAAAGTGAATTATATTGGTCCCTGGATAGATTCCAGGGGAATAATTTAGAAATTTCTTTCTGGCTTGCCAGTGCATTTTGAATAATTACATCAAGAGGGACAGGATTTTTTATTACTATTTTTTAAAACTAGTTACACTGGTAACATTGCAATTAAAACTTGGCTCTTATTTCATATCTTCTTGCTTATGAACATAACACATTTGGCAGAGTTAAAAGCTCTAGTTTAAAGGAAGCTAGTTCATCTCTACCACTTCCTGTTTATCTACTGCAAGAGGTTCCCTATCAGACATGAAAACCACAACTCGCATCATGCCCTCTTTCTGCGAACTCTTGTCAGAGAAGCGCACTAGATGGCACTCTGGATCTGTAACTCAGTATTTTACAGTAAATGCAATCTCAATTGCCTGCTCTCATGATTATTGTAAGTACTTACTTTATGAAGTTTGGCATCTAAGTTTAAGATTAAAATTACTGTAGCGGTAAAAGTCTTGTGTAAGTGGGTTTGGGTTCATGTTGTCATTAACTCCCTCCCCTCCGCCCAATAATCCTTCAGCATGCATTTGTAAAGCACAATTTTAGGTATGCCATTGAGGGAGTAATCCAGCTCTGTGAGGGCAGCTGGGACATGTTCCAGTGTTGGCTGTGTGATGCACTTGTGTATCCATGTTTGATGCATGAAGAAGCAAAACAGGAGGAGCAGAGGATGGCGATCATTCTGCCATGTGTTCGCCCACTCTGAGTGTGGCTCAGATGTAATTTGAATGAAGGCGCAAAGGTTGATGAGACCAGCCATTATTACCATGATCCATAGGTCCATAGAAGAGGTATAGTCTGTGCTAAAGACTTCAAGTAACATTAGTTTTGCTAATGGCATTAGCTCTGGAATTCTGTTTCTGATGGTATTTAAGTTGCCTGAAACCATACCTACTAATTCATTTTGATAGCATCATGTGACCACAGCTTGAATCTACTGACTCTGCTTGTGCTGGGTGCTCTGTAGGCTCCTGCAGTAGTTTGGGAAGTGGAGTCTGGATGCTGCTTTCTGTGGGGCCCAAGGCATGTCTGTGTGGCTGTGTTGTGGGCCTGTACTCAAGGTGCTGGGCAGGGCAGCTTTCTGCATGTAGGGGGCAAGTCAGCTGCCAGAGGAAATCTCCAGACTGCTGGTTCAATGATTTACCACTGAGACATGATGGGGGGTGCACTGCTGCCTCCTGCCTTTTTGGACACTGTCTTCCTGATAGTTGATTGTGTTAAGGCCAAGTCAGTGGTGCTTAACTTACCCTGTCTTGGCTTTGCCTTCAAAGGGCAATGCTTAGGATGCCAGTTACCTTCATTCATCTAAGATTTTAGAGCTCCCTCTCAACTCTTCCTGACCTGTGAACACTCCTGTGTCTTCCAGGACAAAATAAAACAAGTTAGCTGAGCCACCTGGCAGTGGTTTGAACCAACTTGTTTGATTTTGCCCTAGAACTGACTAGAAGTGCTTACGCAGCCAGTCACTGGGACTGAGCTGTAAGGTGTTAACAGCAGAGAAACAGAAAGGAACAACTTTTTAAAAGGCCTGTGAACTGTGTGCCCTGGGTGAGAGGCTTTATATTAGGCTGTTTGCTTTCCCTGGAAGAGATAAGATACGCTTCTATGGCCTGTTCCACCAGAGGAATTCAATAACAAGCTGTCATGTCTCAGCTGTACTTTTCCTGCAAAGGTGTGCTCCTTACCTGTGCAGCACAGATGAGATTCCTGTGCCTAAGGTGTCCAGTGGAACCACACAATGTGCTTTACAGGGCTGCTTGGGGTGGGGGCTCCATTGTAGAGCCTTATTTTGTTGTGTACTTCAGAGAACGGGGAAGGCAGTTTGGCACACTAGCTTTTCTAACAGCCTCTGAAATACGAAAGTGCTTTTTGTTCTCACATCTGTTAATAAGCTGGTGCATCTATTGGCTCATGGAATAGTAAGGAAATTATAACACTTTTTATCTGTACAACATTTTAATTTTTGAGAAGAATAACAAAGTTAGAACATGTATCATGCTCTTCACCTAATGTATTGATGAATATTTGCACAAAGAACCAAAAGTAAAGCAGATTCCCCTGTTGTCCAGGACCAAATCTGTCTGCAAGATGAAGAGTTGTCTTACAGACAGAAATCTATATTAAATCTATATGGTTTAAGTGCATTGAGCTTAGAGTTCACACATATCCCCTCCAGTACTTACTTATTAAATGAGTTCACAGAAACTACACTGCAAACCTGCTGGAATAATTTTTATGAAATAATTTTCTCTGGTAAACAGGGAAAACAGAGCTGCAAGGAAGTTAAAACCTGGGCTTGGCTTCCCCACTAATGACAAACTCAGGCCCCAAAATTTGCTGAGACAGAGATGACAGGCTCTCGCAAGTACATTGGATCATCCACCTACCCCTCCTTTCTGGTTGCTGCAGGGTATGGGTGCACTCAGACAAAAAAGACTGGGTTGCTTTTGAGCTTTTTTTTCCTTTTTTTGCTCACACGTAAAGCAGAGCAGGAGTGAGATGTAGATAATGGTATACACCTGTCCCATTCAAGTGCACTAGACCAGCACCACCAGACCTTTCTTTCCTCACACTGCTTGAAGAGTATGGACTGCAAGAATACTGCAGCACTCTTGGTTTTCTGTCACTTCTGGGTGGCCATTTTTAAGCTGTCAGTCTTGAGTGCGAGTGCTTCCCAGTAAGAATGATCTGTGTTTAAGGGAAATCTGCATGGGAGCAGGGATGCTATGGGTAGGTAGGATTGCCAGTGAGCCGATTCACTCACATCTGCTATGTACACCAGCCCAGAAAATAGTGAATGAACCTCAGATACTGGTACATAATGTGATCTAGGACAAATGTCTTACCTCTCTGGACTTGGTTGCCTACCTCTAAACCAGATGTTTCCTTCTTGTTGCAATCTGGCTGGAGACTTGTATGTATTACATTATCCTTTGGTATTATCAGTGGTGGACGTTTTCAAGAAGAGGAATCACAGGACACCTTTTCTTTGTGTTAGGCTTTGACAGTATCATCACAGGGGTACAGGATTTGCTGTGGAGTGCATTGTAACAAACATTTTTGATGATAGCATCAGATTTTTCTCCTGCTTGCCCTTTTCCCTTGAAAGGAGTTAGGCTCTTTGGGTGTTGCCTGAAGAAACTCAGGAGGTGGGTGGGTGCAATGAGATTTTCTGGCTGCACCTCTCTGTAGGATTACTGAGAGTGCAGAGGGCCCTCAATCCAGATAGGGAGCAGTCTGCACAAATGCAAGTAGAAGCAGAAGATTCTCCAAGGCAGCACATTTCTTCTTTCTGGAGCAACTCGCCAATAGAGAAGATGATTATGTTGGAAGCAGCTGGGTATTCTGTGTGTGTGCATTTGGCTAATGATCCTTCATGTGATCACATCAACTTCATAGAAATATGCAGTTTCGGCTGGGTGTTGGTATTCACATGCTGTCTGCATATCACCCTAAGGAAATGGAAGGGGAGTTTGTAAACTATGAAAGGTTATGTCCCTAACAGAAAGGACGACCAGAATCTAGAGATCATCCTTTGCTGGTAATCTCACTGATCTGTCTTCCAGTAGTATTCTGTATGTTAACAGAGCAAAGGCTGCTGCTTTTTCACCCTAATTCCAGCAGCTTCTTTCTGCCTTTCTTCAGTATTCTGCCTTTAGTACTCCTTTCTTCATACCCTGCATATATGCTTCCATGCCTCCTGACCATCTTCATACTCCTTTCAAACTTAGAAGATGTAGACAGACAGGCATACACATAGCACGACTGCAAATTCTCATTTTCTTGGGAAATCTTGCTCAAAAGTGTTCAAGAGCAGCTAGTCCTAAAGTACTGACGTGCAGAAATCTGGCACTACATGGTGCATAGTGTTGGAAATATTGGTGATTTAGACCTTGTATCACCTGTGGAACTATAGAATAACAGGCTGTTCAGCAAGTGCTGTTAATGAAATGTGCTTAAGTGCTTTGTTGAACTGGAACCATGGTCCATACTGTGGCATATGGAACCTCTTCAGCTGGAAAGTCTCAAATTGTTGAGTCAAGTCCTGTAGTGTTTTAGGAATATCTCAAGAAGCTTCTGACAACTCAGACAAAATGGTGTTTTTCTACCTGAGTTGTTGGCCATTCAAGCCGAGCTCAAAGCAAACCTTTGGGGCTTTGGGGAAGCCAGTGACAAATCAAAGAATCTTGTTTAAATTGGTAGTGGCTGAATGCTGCTTGAGGCTTGCTTCTGAGGCTTGATATATTCCTTTTAATGCACAAACAACATCTGCTTCTTTTCACTGACAGTTCCTAAGATGACCTCTTGAAGGAAAGGGAGCAAGCATAATTTTCTGCTATGCTGGTGATTCTTGGTGGAGCAATCACAGGTGTGTGCAGAAGGCCAGAGCCAATATGAACACCTGCATGCTGCCATGGCTGCATGCTTTACCTACTTCTCTTTGGTCACCCAGCAGTGATGGCATCGTGTGGTGGAGGATTTCAGGGTGCTCAGCTCCTAAAATCTAAAGGGCATGGTTAAATACTTCGCAAGGTCTAAGAACCAACATGTATCTAGGTGTTTTTTCTAGTACCTGATGTTAAGTGCTACTAACACTTAACAGCATCTAAAGACTAGTGCTTTCATTTCTGCTAGTCTCTAGTCACTCTATTTTCTATCTTCATATACATATCTTCTGTCTGTTCCTCCCAGTATACCCACCATGCCTTATGTGCATTTTATCTTACATGGACAAAGTGTAAGTGGACCTGGGATGGAGTTTTGTTTGACTAGAGGCTTCCTGTAAATGACAACCAGAGGGCCTAGCCCACCCCTGTGGCACTAGCTTTTAAAGTCCCATTATTGCTCTGAATCACACCTTCATCTCCACACCCTGAGTCATATATTAAAATAAAACTGTGGGAAATAATAAAACCCAGTTATATGAATGCATTTTTTATTATAAGAGCACTTTTTTTTTTTATTACTGCTTTGAGGCCAACTCATCATCTTTTGTTATGTTCATTACAAAAGGGTTTGCTCCAGTCCCTATTAACTTGAAGGGAAAGGAATAGAGTGCACAGACAGAAGAACAGTTCCTTGCTGGCATCCATTCCCTTGCCCTCAGTATTCCTCAGTCTTTACCACAGCTGCTGTACAAGAGCCTTCTGGAGCAAGCTGGGTTACAAGGAGAATTGACAAGTTTGCAGAAGAGGAGGGCAGATCAAGTCCTCTTTAAGTCCCATATCTAGCTTCTGGCCGCTTTTTCCAGGTACTCCTGATACAGCTACTGTCCTTGTCAAGCAAAGAAGTTTTCAGCTTTGCCCCAGCAAAGTGAGACGTTTTCCTCAGTCACAAAGAGGTAGAAGATGAGATTGGATGGGGGAAAGAAAAAGAAAGTAAAAGGCAGAAGGCTTGTTTATATTTACTAATTAGAAAAGTAGATTGTTTCCATTTAAAAAGGAATACTCTACAAGACCATGTTTTTGTTAAGTATTTAGGCTCTGTAGATTGGGGAAAGGGGAGGAGCCCTTTTCTTTCTCAGGCTTTGTAAATTAAAGTGTTTGTATCTTGACTGAAGCTTGAGAAATTCCTTTTAATCTTCAATTTTAGATCATACTTGTGGATTACACCAGTACCAGGACTCCTTGCTCAAAATACAGCACATAATCCGTGCCATTTTATCTCACCCTAAAAAGTAGCTGAATGTACAGAAACTGAGTCCTGAACCAATACAGCCCTGGAGCTTGGCATCATACCAAAAGAATTCCTTTGTGCACCTCTGGCTACAGTTTCCAACTTCCCCCCCCCCCGCCCCCCACCCCCCATCGCCTTTTGTTTCTTTCCATGTGTCTCTGCTTTCTCAGATAATAGCGCAAGCCTTTGCCTGTGCTCTAGGAATAGTCTGATATTCAAGATCTGCCTCTGTTGCAGGACTTTCTGCTATTCCTGTCACACATTTATCTAGGTCATCTTAATTTCTTTTGGCTTTTCAAAGAGCAGGTGCTTCAGAGACTACAGCCTGAAGATCTGATGGAGCAGGTGAGTCAGAACGTGGCTTCCTATTTGCTCAATGGGGAAAGGATGCTAAAATCTTTATTTGCTGTAGCTTTTTTTCTGAATTTTCTCATAGAGGCGCTACTCAAAAAGATATTTTTATCGTGGGCTTCTGTTACTCTAAAATTCTACTGCCAGAAAACTTTCTGTTCACAGGGCACCCAACAACTCCGTGGTGGTGGATGACTTCCCAGTAGATTTTTTATATATCTACTTCTGTCTGTTTCTGAACATGGATTAAATAATGCTCCATCATCAGAAATGCGTTAAATGTTCCCTGACGGACCATCCACAAATCATTTAAATAGCATTCTTCTGGTTTATTGAATGTCTTTTGAGACATGTATTATTCTCTGCTTAATAAACCACGCAGGATCTTAAACCGTGGCAAGTCTACTTGATCTCCAAGGATGGCATATATTTTTAAATTATTTTACCCATAGACTCATTAAATCATGAGATATTTTCTGCTTCACTGCTAGGAAATAAATAGAAGTTCCTGTCAGGTAATAAAAAACCCAACAGACCAAAGAACTGGCTCTTGAAAGACACAATAGATCAACAGGATACCCCCATGTGGACCAAATGCTTGGAAAATGAGAGTCATCTGAAAATAATGTACACGATAGTTTAAATCCCTGGACACAGCTGTGAAATCCCTGTGGGTATTTTATTCCCTGTTTTTCAGTAATTCAGGTGAATTTTCTAAGGCTAATGTCTGGAGAGCTCCTTTGGAAACAAAAACTAATGATAGGTAGAAATAGAGCTGAGGGAAGCACATTACAAAGACTTCATAAAAACTCCTAATCCATGAGATCTAGCATATTCTGTTCAGGATATTGAATAATGGATTTGCTCACTGTACAAACATAAGGCTTGTTACAGGCCCCTTCTACTTACTGGCATTCTGAAAATGTTCATCCAAGCTCCAATGCCCACCCTTTTTTGGTACTGAGTTACTATAAGATATATTATGAAACTGAAATACTGGCTGCTTCATTCTTTCTGTTTCTGTGGTTTGTCAGAGCTTCTGCCTTTCTGAAAAGAAGTGTATTAAGGGAAGTGTTTTAAGGGAAGAAAATGATAGCTTTGAATCTGGGAACAGGGAAGCTGTTCCTGGTCCTTTTCTTTATGTGAGTAATTGGTCCTGGTCCTGGGCACTCAGTAGCTAACATTTTGCATACAGTGAATGGGTGAATGACTTATATCTATGACAGTGGGGCCTGTGGGAAGATAGAACTACTGGGAAATTCAGTTCTTATAAATCTATAAAAATAGCTGAAAGGTGTAATGTACTGTAAAACTGCCACATTAACACACACTGGGCTGTCTTTTCATTGTTTTGATATGTAGCAACAGCTTTAAAGCTGTTTCAAAAGCTTTGTTTCAACATGGAGGATATTCCAAATCCAAATTTTGTTTCATTTTTATGTGGTTTCAGAAAACTAAAATTAACTAGAATACATTTGCATTTACCCTGCTTGTCACAATTACAAGGCAGGTGCAGAAATAATGAAAGTTAGTTTCATTTAATAGCAAAGATTCAGCAATGTTTGTGCTATCCAACTGTCTATTTTTTCCCTTGTAAGTGAATTGAGAACCGGAGCTTGTGATGCACAATCACTGTCTTCAGTTGCCTGGTCTTTCTTTGCCTCTCTTTCCCCATGTCTCCACAGGGTATCTCAGCAGAGCCTAGTGTGTAAGTCAAGTAACACTGAGAATCACACATGCAAAAGAGTGTCAGTGCCCGAAGCAAATGGAAGCAAGGTAGCCAAGTGTGTATTGTAAGGTGACAAACACCAGTGCTGTTTTATTCCTGAGACAGCACCTCAAAGAGGCATTTGATTGTCAGTGGTATCTATGCGCTGACTCTCCCCGTTTAGTTCACCCTTCTTCCTCTGCAAACAAGCTCTGGACTGCTCCTTGCACCCCCAGGGTGCTCTTCCTCCTCCTCCTTCCCTTTCAATGGAAAAGGCTCTCTTGCTGTCTTTGTGACTTACATTCATTATTCTCTTCTTCATAATTTCCATCCTCTTCCTGACTAGGAAGGGAGGAGGAGGTGGTAAAACCCTGAGGGGACTAGCACCATGATAAATCAGGTTGCATGTGAAGAGATACCCAGTGTTTCTCCTCCTGAAGTCCACACAGTAGGACAACTGTCAGGGCCTTTCTTGTGTTACTCCACTATCCTCCTGTACAGCAACAAGCATTTTTTTGCAACAGTTCCCGGGGAAGAGGTAGCACAGAACCAAGCAGAGAAGCTCTGTGGTGTGACAGATTCTTATTTGGACCTGTTGCTCATCTGCGTGATGCCTAGACTAGGGGGAAAAGCAGTCCTAAAAGGGGACCAAGAGCAGAACAGTGTCCACCCTAATAATGACTTATTTTACTGTTTGCTCTCTGAAAAGCGAAAGAAGCTTCGAGTGGTAAACTTACCTCACTGTGTTCCCCTGAGAAAGCACCCTGACCTTTCCTCCTGTGTGTTTTTTGGTGGCCTATGTATTCTGCTGTGTTCATAAGAGTGCATTTCTGTTCTGTGACCAGAAAGCCTGACTAGAGCAGTGTCCGATGCCTACCTGGCAGTTTTTGTGCTTTTGTGCTACTTATGTGTGAAGTTGCTCGGCTTAGGCTGACTTCTTGCCTATCTCCATGCTAGCACCTGTATGCCATCCTCAGCATATCACAAGTGATATCACTTAAAGGGGTGGGGCTTCAATCCTTTCCTGAATTTTTAGTTGCTTGAAACTGCAGTCAACGAAGAGGGAGTTTGGTTTATTTTAGTGTGTGTAACTGAGAACTGATGACAAGATGCAGCTCATGCTCTTTATGAAGCTGTCAAGGGAGGACAGCTAGAACAAATGTTTCCACTTAGAATTACTGCTATGCATTCTGAAAATAACAAATACATATCATTCCTTAGTGGTTTAGGCTTGTGTCTGTCCAGCTGATTCTGGCTGATCCTGTCCTGGGGCTCAGACCTGCAAAGCAGTGAACAGTCAGGTTATTGTGGAGAACTCAAACTCCGTAACGCAGAGGTTAAGGAAATAAAGGTTTCAACAGACAGTTGACTTACCATTATGCATGTATTTCCTGTCTTCATGTACTCTGTTTAGTGTCAAATGTACTTCTGGTGTTTAAAATAATAGTAAGTTTACCTTTCAGGTAAGAAATGCCTTCTGAGGGTAAAGTTTTCTTATTGCTGAGGTTGTATGAGAAACAAATAAATTCAATGTCCAAAGCAAATCATGCTTAATGTTTTAGTTCCAAAGATGGCAAACATGTACATGCATTTAGCCTGTACTTCACCTTGTTAGAGAAATAAAACTGAGGAGGTTTGGATCTACATTTGGCTGTTAAAGGGAATTGTTTTAATGGTAGTAATGTAGTCTAGGAACTTCGTCCAATTTCTCTTTGTTCTCTTTCTGGTCACTGGAAATATTCTCAGATCTCTTTCTCAGCATTAAAATGGGGATCATATGTCATTATTTTTTGTGTAAAATTTGACATCTGTGTCAAGGTGATACTAGAAAGATTGCTAAAAATGAGCAAACCACCTTGGAAATGATGACATGCAGGTGATGCAGGCTGCTGTGATGTCAGTAATGGCTATTTTTTGCACCTCTTCTGTGAGAGCTTGTTACACTAGAAATATCAAAATACTTCTGAGATTGGCCAAGAAAACAATATAATCTCATATCTTTTAACTGACTGTGCTTTATGTTGGTACAGTGTATATATAGCTGATAATTTTTCTTTTACATTATGCCAGTTACAGACAGTAACTCTAGCTGAAAAGTATCATCAAAACAGTGTTGATGAGGAGAAGAAGGATGAGTAATGGACAGAGATTCTAAGTGGTGGGTTTTAGAAATTAGTCCTAAGTTCTTTTACAGTATAGGTAGTCCTAGTTAATACCCACATTTCAATTTTAGTGGTAGTAACAATTAGGTCACCCTGATTATCTTGTGTGATAATGCACAAAGAGGCATGTTTTGCCAGAACTCTGCAATTGTGATGACAGGAACCATAAAAAATGGGCCGAATTTAAGTCTGTATGTTGGGTTCTGCTCCTTACTATGTCTCTCTGCATCTCTTCCTGTGCTGGTAAGAGAAGGGCTGGCCTATTCCTCTCTTCTGACAAGAGAGACACTGCACACATTCTTTTCCCTCTGCTCAGAAGTGAGCTGGGGTCAGTACTTTGCTATGTGAGACAGCTTGCATTTTTTTCCTGCACTCTTCCATGCTTGTCTTTCAAACAAACAAACCAACCAACCTGAAACAAAAAACCAACCCTTTCCCCTACAAAACCCCACATTTTCCTAAAGCAAGCCTATTTCTGGTTTTGTGGTGTATAAAACAGTGATTTCACTGTTGATAAGGCAGCTGAATAATGTCTACCTGCTTTCCATTAGGGTAATACAGTATTTATTCCTTCCTGGTAAGCCAGAGTCATAGTGGGATTTCATCTGCTTTTGCACCACTCTTTGCCAGAATCAGCCTCTCTCCTGTATTTTCCTTGGATAGGGGATAATATGGGGAAAGCATATTTGACATTAGTATTTTCTATCTTTTTTTTCTTCAAACTTTGTTTTTACTCTGATTCCCATACAGGAGCCCACAGTAGTCAGAAAATCTGTTTTACTTAATGGCAAATGCAGATAAAGCTTGCTTACAGGAGAGCTATTTTAACTTTCTTAGTACTGGCCCTATTGTAAGATTTGCAGAGGAGAATATAGACCTCCAGTGCCTTAATTTTTCAAAGTTCTAGTGTTGTAAGGGTTGCAGAAGTTTTCATCACAGCTTGCTTGGATTTACTTTCACTTTTGGGATTCCTCAGTTACTGTGGATCACATGTACTAAATGAAGGGGTTTGGGTTTGTTCTTTCCTTGTCAGCAGCACCTCGCAGGGACAGTTCAGCACTTAAAAAGTTTTAACTGCTAGAAGTAATTCCAGGGAAGAATTGAAAGATGAATGTAAACATTAATGTCTAGAATTTTGAAGTATAACACTCCTGATGTGATTTCTGATATGAAACTGTTTTGAGACCAATGAATGCCACTGGAGGATCTGAGTTGGTAAGTGGAGAGTAATGCCATGAGATGCTGGCAAACCAAGTGTTAAACTCAGTAAGATATATTTGGAGGATTTGGGCCCCAAATGTGATTCTCTGGTTTCATCTTGAGCTGTGGGTGAGTAGGTGTGTGCTGTATGACAGCAGGGTTGCTGTAGTAATTATTCATTAGCTTTAAATAACAGGGTAATTATGAAGTTAAAATTCATATACCCCAACACACCCTTTTTTCCTAGCTCTTCAATTTCTGAAGAATGCCTACAGCCGTCTGCTTTGTGTTGTAAAACAGGGCACTAGCCCTAGTTGTACATGGTTGTTTCTTTGATTTTTGCATGCTCCTTGCAACAAGAATGTTAACTGGGGTGAAAAGGTAACATGAATCAGGGAGGCCAGCACTAGAAGAAAATAAAAACTCATTTTCTTCTATGCCTCCAAGGATAAAGAAGATCACTCTGGTACTCATAAACACATGTATACTCCACACAGGACTGGTTTCTCTCTGAAATTCTCAAGTTACCTGGTTTTGTTTAAATTTCTGTTCACTTCTATTCTGGGGCAAAAAACAACTAGCAGAACAGAGATGAGGAGGACAAGTGGCAATGTTTGGGAATGACAGGATCCATTCTGGTATTCTATATCCTAGATATTTAACCAACAGCTGCTTTTGGGTGATGAGGCATGACCAATGAACTTTTATTACATAGACAGAACAGACAAAGTTGGAATGCTTCTGAATAAAAGTTCAGATCCAGGAGTTTTATCTCACATGGGTTGAACCTAATTCAATGTTTTCAGAGTCTTGGAATGAAGTCCAGAAAAATTACTCTGTCTTTATATGTGTAACTGGGGACCATTGCCCATGATGTGCTGTGGTTATGCTCCACAGGTTCTGCATGGCAGCTCTGATTTACTGCACTCATGAAGGGCTGCTGCAGTGCGTGGGGCAGGGTGCCTGGCCTGTGATGTGATGTACAACCTGTATGGACAGCAGGTGGAAGGCCCTCTGCACACCTGTGCTCCTGTGCATAGCCATAAACTAAGACAGCCTCCTCCTGCACTGCCTGTGCTGGAAACCCCATAACCCTGCCTTACACATCAAGGCCTTCACCCTATGAAAAGGGCGGATGATTCAGCAAGGACAATGTGCTCAGCAGTGCTCTCCCGGCTGGCTTGGCAAGGACACACTGTTACTGCCAGTTTCTTTTATTGAACTTGTTCAGTTTGCTGTTCTTGACAATTTAATGCTGCAACCACTGGCTTAGGGTTCATTCTTTATTTCTTGAGCATCATATTGTGAGCATGATATTTTGAATGTCCAGTGGAATGTAATGGTGCTTATGCCTTTAAAGGTATATCTAGCTCAGGCCCTCACACAGGCTAGGATACATGTGCCGGATGTCTTACATTGCAGATAAATTTTTGGTGCACTGGACTCATGGGATAGAAGGGTCAGCAACAGTACCATATTTGTTTGTTTTAAGATGTGGCTTCTTCAAGGTCCAGTCTGGTAAGTCTGCTCTAGCATCTGAGAATGAGCTTTCTGAATGAGATCTACAAGATGGTTCTGAGTTTGTAATCCCAGATGTATCTTAAATGTGAAACTAAGCTTAATGCCTAGTGCTCTTGCAATTCTTTTCTTGCCTCTTGATAATATTTGCAACTTGGTATCAGTAAAATGCTAATAAATTCTAAGTGAGTCACCTGATGAGTTAGGCAAGAACTTATGATCTCGTGTAGAAATTGCGTATAACATTTTTTCTGTTCTGGTGGAGAGGATGTGGGTGAAGATGGGAGTCTAAGAAGACCCGCAATAGACCATGGATTCTGGTGTGTTCTGAACTCCAGAGCTGAAATAGTTCTAGCGGGGTAAGAGTCTGGTGCATTTTCTAAGGTGAAACGCTGACAAGACTGGAGAGTTGGACAGACTTGTGGTAAGGGAAGAAATAAATTGTCAGAAACTTGAACTTTCTGAAGACAACTGTTGCTATGCTGGGAAGTACAGAAAGCAGATCTGTGAGACCAACCATTTGAAAACAAAATGGTAATATTAGTTAGCTAATTCTGGTAATCTAATAGAGGCTTTTCAACAGTGAGTGCTTTGTTGCTGCAGTGTCTGGGTGCTCTAACCCTGCACTAGGGTTCGTGTTATTTATTCTGAGATATCCTATTATGTTGCAAAATCTGGTTTTAAGAAAAGCTGAAAAAGAAACAAGCTGTTGGATATCTTCATGGGCAACAAATGGTTTTCATGTTAAAAAAGCTCCAAAACAAATCTATTTCCACTAATTCAACTCCTGCAAAAAGTCTTTTTGAATCTTCACTGAATTTTAAAAAATGACAGTAAGAGTCTGGGCCTGCAAACAAGGAGAGCTTCTATCCAAGCAGACTGGGCAGGGTGATTCTTTTTTTCAAATCTTGAGCATTTTGTTAGTGGAGGTTTATCTTTGCCTAATTCTGTTCATCCCCTTGCTTTTTGTCCTCAAAGCAGTGCTGTTATTTTTAAACACCTTGGTGGCTTGGACAAAAAGTCTTGTTAGGATCTTTCAGTAACTATCTCTTTCTATTCACCTGCTCCACTGTGCCCTCCAGCAGAAATGGGACACGCTTGGCCATGCTGCATATAAGTGTGTGGAGGGCTGGGCAACAGCTCAGTGTTTGATACTACAAGAGTATTTGAGACCTTATTGAACTAAGGTTAGTATATCTGTTAGAAATACACTAAACAGTGTTTTACACAATAGAAAAGTGGAAGCTGGTACAAAAGCAAATTGGTAACAAATGATCTGTGGTTGTTTGCAAAATGCTAAGAGTTAAAATAGAAGGTTGTTGTGGTTTAACCCCAGCGAGCAACCAAGCCCCATGCAGCCAGTTGCTCATTCTCCTACCAGTGGGATCTGAGAGAGTATTGGAGCTGTGGAAACTAGAAAACTTATGGGTTAAGACAGTTTGATAGGGAAAGCGAAAACTGCACAAAAAAGCAAAGCGAAACAAGGGATTGACTGTTTCCCATGGGCAGGCAGGTGTTCAGCCATCTCCAGGAGAGCAGGGCCCCATCCTGCATAATGGTGACTTGGGAAGAAAAACGCCGTCTTCCAAACATCCCCCTTTCCTCCTCCTTTCCCCCACTTTATACACTGAGCACGGTGTCTCATGGTCTGGAATATCCCTTTGGTCAGTTTGGGTCACCTGTCCCAGCTGTGTCTCCCCCCAGCCGCAATGTCCCTGCTAGTGTGGCAGTACAAAAATCAGAAAAGGCCTTGGCTCTGTGTAAGCCCTGCTCAGCAATAACAACAACATCTCTATATTGTCAACTGTGTGTTCAGCACAAAACTAAAACATAGACCCATACTAGCCGTTGGGAAGAAAATTAACTCTACCCCAGCCCAAACCAGCACAAAGATCAAAACCTCCTGGATAGTTTTCTTGCACAATATTGTAAGCTGCACATGTGTGATATATATATATAAATATAGACCTGTAGAATCTGTAAATGCGTATTGTAGTGAGCCTTTGGTTATTTTTATTTCATAACACTATCATGTTGTTTTGTTGAGTTTTTTTTTTTTTTTATTTGAAAGAATCTGAGAGCCAAGTAGGTCTTTATAGGAAACATGTTTACCCTTATTGCTGGATTACTTAGCCAATGGCCTCTGATCCTATCACACATTTTGCATCCTAGCATCACAGTGACATCAACTTGAGAGTCATGTAAACATTTCAAACACAACTTTTGAGTCCTAAAGACTGAGGCCTTTATATTTGCAAAGTAATTTCAAATTCTTGAAAATTTGAATGCCTAGCTTT
This sequence comes from Corvus kubaryi, assembly GCF_017639235.1. NCBI lineage: Eukaryota > Metazoa > Chordata > Aves > Passeriformes > Corvidae > Corvus > Corvus kubaryi. The sequence goes on along the minus strand of NW_024581093.1, from coordinate 19,411,314 downwards.
GGATGATAATGATGACCATGGTGGACAATCAGGAACACTGTATTCTTCAAAGGAGCTATTGGTGCTCAGCATCTCTCCGAGTTTAGATGTCTTGGGCAGGATACCATGAACTAACACTTCTGTGGATCTTAGCCTCACACTGATGACATTTACCTGTGATTCTTACAGACTGTTGATGTATCAGGCATGAACAGGAACTTTTCTCTTTGCCTTTCAGTGCTCTGTGCTAGCCATAGAGTCATTCTTCTCGTGTTGCTCCAGTTAAATGATTGACATGCCAATCCATTACTTCAGAGGTTAATGGCTACATGGAAAGTAATAGAGCAGGCCCTTGTGGCAAAACAGAAGTCTATCACATGGTTTCCTTTCTGATCCCCTCAGTTTTTGACATTGAAAAGAAAAAAAAAGCTTTTTGTATCTTGATTTCTCTCAGAAACATTGGTCAGTAAAACTAGGATTTCTCAAGTGGAATGAATTGAGTTTTGTGCTTCTTTTTCCTTGTCTCTCTATCAAAAAACCTCAAACTAAACCAAACCAAAAACCAGTGTGTGGAAGTTTCAATATTTTGTAGGTTGAAGTGAATAAAAATTGGATTATAGACTCTGAGAAACTGAGGATTGTAAAAGCAGAACTCTCATAAAATGAGTGTCTGCTTATTAAATAGGATTAGCTCTGTCATGCAAGTGTTCAGGTGTAGCAAGCACAAGCGGCAAATAAGCAATTTTGTCGCCTTTGTAGAATTGTATCCTATCCTACTCCTTATGTACCATCATAACACTACCATTTCAGTTAAAAACTCTACACTTAAAAAAATAAATTTATCCCCACCCCTTTCCCCCTTGATGTAAAGACTCAGCAAAATTGCAAAATATATTTTAAATGGGAGATGTTGCTGGTAGAGCAAAAGAAAGAGGAAGGTTTTATTGCTAAATTAGGAAGTAGAAATTCATCTGAAAGATGTTTTCCTCAGGAAAAGATTGGTAGATGTGATCTGCTACTGCAGTATAGCAGCTTTCATCTCTCACCTCCCCCCCATCCCAACACAGAGTTCTTCCAGGATCACAGTTTTTCCGTGTACCTTATGTACCTAGAACCCAAATAATAACAGCAAAGAATGAAGTTCTATATGATGGTCTGGGTAGTAACTGAGGATTCTGTAGCCACAAGGTATTTGATATTAGTGACCTCTTATTGGTGCAGTACTTTGCCATCTGGTTGTTTTGTGCATTAGTTTACTTGTTCATTCTGGAATGCATGCTAGGGTTTTTCTGTTGGTGATTCCAGCTATTCAGTTTAATTGATTACAGTTTCCTCATAAGCCACATGAAATACCTAGTCTTCAGCTCAAAAAAACTTAGGAAGAAAGAAAAAACCAAACGTCCTTACTTTTGTGGGTTATATGGGCAAGATCCAGGAGTTCAGAAACCAAACACTAGTCATGTCATTGTGCAAAAGGAGGCTCGGTAAGGAATTGTTTAATACTTCTCCATTCTTTCTACTCAGAGGCATGCAACAAAACAGAAGGTCAGTGGTCACATGTTGTAACGAGGTGTTTCAACCAGATATGAGAATTTTTTTTTTTTCACTAGGGTGGTGGTCCAACGCTAGAACAGGCCACCCAAAGAGATGGCAGTCACTACTCTTGGGGTGTTCAAAAACTGAGCCTTGACCAATCTGCTGCAGCTAGCTTTGTGCTGAGCAAGGGGGTTGGACTAGGGGTCTCCAGAAGTCCCTTCCAGCCTCAGCTATTCTGTGATCTGTATCTCATTCTGCATATCTTAGTTCCAGTAATGACTTATGGACCAGATTTTTAAATACTGTGATACAAAAACAATAGATGGTTTTCTCCGCATCAGAATATGTAACTTTTCTATGAAAAAAATGGGTAAATTCAGCACACTTTTAAATAGACTTAATCCTGTGTTATGTATTTTAATAATTTTAAGCATAATGGTTTGTCCTGTCTATTGTAATTTCCTTGATCTCATACTTTTATGGGTGGTTACAATCAGATTTGTAATTTTCTATCCTGCTTTCCTTCATGTAGAAAGGACCAATAGTGTTAAAGTGCATGTAAACGCTGTCAGCTTCAGTTGTTTGGCAAGTGGGAATTATGGAGGATATAGGACCATGAAAATTGAATTTTCTTTGGGAGTTAGTAATAGTTTTCTCTCCATTTCCCAAGTGTCCGCATTAGGTATCATATTTTTAATGAAAATCAATGACATTTTGAATTACATTGATGAAACCAAGCATCCAGAATAGTTGGTTCTTGTAGATGAAATTTCTTCCTTGATGACCTGCCAATAATTGCTGTGATTATTAAGTTTGCTGATATTTTTCAAATAATAGATTTGAGGGATATTTGACAAGATTCACCAGTTGAAAAAGGCACTTTTTTCCTACATTATAGTTTAAATAACTATAAGCTAAGAAAAAAGACAAAAAAATCTTCTCTTTCACAGATGTTATATTTCTTGTAATGTGAAATGTTATTCTAATGCTTTAGAAAGTGTTTATCTTTAGTCTAAGCAATTATCTGATCAGCACCTTCTTTCTTTTTCATCTCCCACTATCTTTTCTCTTGTCTGTATTCTACAGTTTCCCTCTTCCTTTCCTGAAACTGAATAATAATTAAAAGTCTCACTAAAATACAGTTAGTTAAATATGTATGTTTTAACAAGTATTTCTAATGGAAAGCACTGCTTGTGATGGCTGCTTCTATGATATGTATTTTGAAATTTTTCTAGATTTGGAAAATGCATCTTGTGTGGACAGACAAAACCTTTCCCTTCCGGAGGTAATGTCTGTCCTCACAGTGCTTGATTCAACATGCTTAGACTACGTATGAGATGAGAAACTGGGGAATGGAGGAGCATATATAGAGCCTGAAGAAAATAGTCAGTTATTAAAACAATTTAGCTCGTCATTAAATCTCACAATTTTGGAATATGAATAGTTTGCTCTTCCCTTTGCCTCATCTGCCATTTTACTATAGCAGAAAATCTGGTGCTGGACAACAGAGGAAGGGTAGCCTAGCAGTTAAAATACAACTTGAAGCCCCAATCTTGATTTTTGTTCTGACTGCATCAGTGAAAAACTGTATCATCCTGTGCAACTTACCAAACCTCTGAGTCTCACCTCCCACTCTGTAAATGTCATACAACTACATAGGATGCTGTGAGGTTTACTTAGAATTAATTTTACTCCTTCAAGCACCTTGTGTTTCTCAGATGAAACAAGCTATTCAAATGCAAAGGATAATTATTATGTTGCATCTGTGTTTTTCTGATACATTATTACTATTTTATTAACCATGTTTTGGGGGGAAAAAAAACCTAAACCCAAACTGTGGTACTTGCTGCTTTTCAGTTTTGTTTGTATGGTATAAACTTAGTCCCTATGAGCACAGTAAATAATTAAACTAATACTGGCATTGAGATGTGAGGTGGTTTTATTTGAGAATGTTAATGACTGTTAGCAGATTGTCACAAAATATCTGGCTGTTTGGATACTTTGAGCACCTTAAATCATTCACTTAGGTGTAAGATGCTTCTAAATGTAGTTAATTAGCCCAGTGATAACAGCCTGCAAAGTCTCTGTTGATAGCTTCCTTGTAGCTGGTCAGGCTTGACCCAGACAACATTGTGGAGAAATCGTTCAGAAAATTGTTCTAGCAATCAGTGCCTGGTGCCACTTTAACGTTTGCCAGTCTTGTGGGGAGCTGAGCATACCTTATGCAACAGGCCACTACTGTTTCTCCTTTTTTTTTTTTCAGCTGTAGCACTTAAGTCCAGGGAAAGCCAAGGTACCAGAGGATGACACCTAACACATGGAAGCTCGCTGTCTTGGTGGATACGAAGTAACTGTGTTGTTTCCAGATGAAATCATGGCTACACGAGAAATAAAAATAACTGACTGTAGCAGTAACTCCATATCCCAAGGACATAATAATTCAGAAAGTGTTGAGTTATAAACTGTTCTTGTACTTTAACATGGATTTAAGCATGTGATTGGGCTTTTCTTGTAGCTGAGCTTTCAGAAGCCTGAAATAGAAAGGCAGTATTAACAAATAAGATCAGATCATTTGGGGATAATGAACTTCTTTCAATAAGGTTATTGTTTTATCAGCAGGTCACGTTCTTTTTGTCCTCACTTGCCATGAGCTATAAAGTATGACTGTGTAACACACAGGACTTCTGTGTTAATTGAGATTAGATACATGTGTCTGGAGAGACAGCCTCTGCCAGTCAAGGCCACTGATGTAACTAACTTACCTTGCTCTTACACACTCTTACTGGAAAACTGCTTGAGCTGCTTTGGTGCCATCCTATTCTAAAGTAAGTTAGAGCATAAAAATGAAATTAATAGGTTTATGCTGTTTTACACTTTCTAGGTACAGCATGCAAATGCATACCACAATACTACCTAAGCCAAATGCAGATCCAACTCATCCACTGAGGCTGCATATTCGTTCTGCTTTAATAAAGCCACTTTGGAGCAAAGTCCTTCAGAGTGGCAGTCTTACTTGTATCATTGTCTCCACTGTCCTAAGTATAAAGTAGCTTTTGATAATCCTGACAGATGTAGAGTAGTATTGGCCAATGTGAGCTTGGTCAACTTTATGCAAGAGTTCTCTGCCAGCATAGACCAGGTAGTAACTTCAAGATTCCAAGGTTCCACAAAAAGTGTATCTTAAATGCTAATCCAGCCCTGATTAAAGTACATTAACATGGGAATTCCAGGCTATTCTTTTGCAAGTAGGCATCTTGTCTTTGGTTTACCTGGCAACTTGTATATGTAGGATAGGATGCTAAGTGGAAAGGCATATGGATTTTGTAGGACTTGTTAGATAAAAAATGTCATTTGACATACTTTGCTATTATCAGGAGTGATACGGTACTGAAATGTTCTCAGAGCGGGGATTAGGCACAGGTACATCTGATGACTCCAGCAGTTCCTTGTTTCTCCCTTCCTGTATGTATCAGCCTGTGATGCCTATATTAACACATGGGATTTGAGACTTGAAGTCATGTAACCAACTAAAGCTGATTGTGCTGTAATGCCTGGTGACCACTTGGATGCCTGGGGTCTGATGGGTCTGGCACCATATTGGGCAGACAGCAGTTTGCTGTCTGGCACATCTCTGTTGCCCTTTGAGGAGTAACTGGTCAAGGACATGAACTTAGCTGAGGCATTAACAAAGAGACTACCAGGTCTGTGAAGACACTGAGAGAATGAAAGGAAATGCAGATGGGTACTATGCATTTGCAAGTGCTTATTGTTTAAAATCAGTTACTGGGAAATATATAAATGAAAGGGTCAGAGTAAGACATTGTGCCTTGTTGACTTTGCCTTTTAGATTGTAGGAGATCAAAAAGAAAAAAGGAGGAATATGTCATATTGCAGGTAATTAAGGATTCATCAGGAAATAAGGAACACTTGGTCCTTCTCATAGCTTTGAGGACAAAAGGTGAAGGGTAGCTGGTATAATATCTTCCATATGTGGCATGCTAATTGGAAGAATAGAAATGAGGTATTTGGAAAGCTGAATCTAAGCTCTTATAAATGGAAATTGCTTTTGTGTAATGAGTTTGCCGGTAGGCTCAATGCTTTACACTTGGAAAATAAGAAAAGATTTTTGATTATATGTTTGTAAATTAGGGTTATCCTACTAATTGAGTTAGTTCTAAGGATTTAATAACCTATAAGTGAAGAATTGTATTTTTTTTTTCCCTATAAGTACTTGGGATTTGATGATGATTTGCAAGCACTGCAGTATCTTCTTAGCAGTGCCTTAGTGTAGGCTTTGGGTATTTTAGTTTAAGTCCTTCCAGAGTTTTGAAAACCTCACATTGGGAGTGACATACAGGAATAGCTTGTTTTCTCAGACCTCAGGGAAGTGTGAGGCTTATTCTGATTAGGTATAGCTTTGTCTTTGAGGACAAAAGGGCATCACCACCACTTTGTTTTGATAGACATCCCCTGGCCCAGAAAAAATGGTTCTCTGTCCAGGTGAGTCGAGCCAGTGAAAACACCTTCTGGGTAGTTATGTCCCGCAAATATACAAGTTCTTCTGGGATGGAGAGGGCAGGACTTCTCTGTGAAAGGCTGTAACAAGAGAAAAGTCGAGAGACGGAGTTGCACATTATTCCCGCTAGATGGCAATTAAACCCCATTGGATAAAACGGCTGGTAACACCAGCGCTTTCGAGTCTTGTAGCTTACTTCAAAGTGCTAAAAGCTGGACTTTGGAGTAAGACTTTGGGATATCTCTATTTTCCTTGGACTAGAACATGCAATAATTTCCATATGACAAAGGAAATAGTTAAAGCTGAACCGAATTTTGGATTGCACATTTGGATTCATACATGTTTTGGCAGTTTAGTAAAGGATGTATTTGGTTTCTGTGCTGTAGAACCCCCACCTCCTTGGGGAGAGGGAGTAGTAGAGTCAGCAGCAAGTAGGAGAGCTCTTGGCAGGGTGGCCAGTTGGAAATTCACTGCCAGGAAGCCAGAAGAGCCCCAATTAGGCAGACAAGTAGAGCCTGATCCAAAGCCTGCTGAAATTAATGGGAGTATCTTTGGTTAGTGCATTTTTTCCTATTTCCAGGTAAACTAACCAAATGAGTCTCTACTCTTAGCATTCTGCTTTATATATATTACATCATCTACTGCAATTGCTAGTATATTAGGAATAAATGCATGTCTGTACTATTTTTAATGAAGATACGGCATTCATGTGCTCTGTATGAGTAACTTACAGGAGTACTTTTGAGGTAATTGAATTGTTTTTCTATTTTTTCCTAATTAGAATTTGCAACAATATAATTTTCTCACATGTGTGTTGGAGAGTATAATGCCTTTTGAATGAAGTGGAGGGAGACCTTTTATCCTGACTATTGTATCAATATATTTCAGCTAAAGTTCAAATTAAATGTAGAATATCAAAAGTTGTGCTGCCCTAGCATGCACCCAGGGACCTTAATAACAGCTGGTTCTGGACTTCTAAAATGTTACAGTTAGCAGAATTCAGGCAAAAGCTGCTATAGTCTTGCTTCTCTGTTTAAAGTTGCTCCAGTACTGGCAATACTCATCTCAGAGATAACTAATATAAAATACTGGAAATTACTCTGTGCTCTATAATCAGGAAAAAAATCCCCATAGATTCAGTGGGAATACTGCCTGGGTAAACCCACAGGTATTGTGTGCATTGTGAGATTGCATGCAAAGAAAGATCATCCCTATAAACTAACTTTATGGCCTATTTTTTAAAAAATCTAAATAAAGATTAATGGAAATAGCTTCTCTGATTACACCACTGCTTTATGCTTATTTGAGCAACTTTAAATAGATAAGGAAATATGAGTTTATATCTGTGCCTGGTGCCCCAGAGTAATTGAAACTCCCCTTTGTTGCAGAAGTGCTGGCTATAACCACTGTAAAACTGTAAAATGTCTGCCAGTTTTACTTGCAGAATTCTGGCTTTGTCTAAGTGTTTTCACCCTATTCACACAATGTTAGTGTAAATTTTATGCTTATTTTAAAAGATACACCTAATCTTTTCATTACAGAAGCACAGCATATGAAAAAAATGAAAGCACTGTCAGGTTTTCCTATTGGTCAGTCACAGCTGGATTCAGGTAGCTTTGCACTAGATTTTGTACAGAATTGTTTTGTGATTGCAAAAGGCCACTAGTTTCCTAATAGCTGACCATGACTGCTACACATCACACACACAGAAAGGTTTTCATGTTTTTCAGTCTAGTTGAGTTGATGTTGCATCCCTGAAAGGCTCAGTTTTCTTCTACAAGATGCTGCACTCCAGCTCTGAGGAAGTAAAGAAGTTCCCCATTTGTATGGACGGGTGATGTAGCTGTCTTTGACCTTAAAGACAGATGAGTTTGTCCCCATCTCCTCTCAGCCAACTCAAGATACAGGTCTACTTCAGGTAGACACTTTCATATTCTAGGCTTGGATTCCCTCCTTATCCTTTCAGTTCTTACATGTTCTAATTGAAATTCTGCCATGCCATCTTTTTCAGCATAGAGGACAGAATCAAGGAATTGATCAGTTTACAAAGGATCATGGCTAGATCAGTTTGGAAGGGAAATGCAAGATTTGGTGTTCATGTGGGTACTTAGTAACTGTTGATTCGTGTCCTTTGTCTAGAGCTTTTAGACTTGGAGGGTAGATCCAGGTAGGAGTGTAGTTCCTAAGCAGTGATGACTTCTTAAACCCTGTGTGGAGCAGCGCAGGGCTGTACACTGACACCAAGGCAACTGCTGCACAAGCTAGGTTGGATATGGAAAATAGTGTAATAACCTTCAGGAAGAGTGCAGGGTACTGAATCTTTAGCTGGGGATATGTAGGCAAGTGGTTCAGTGCGCTCATATAAGGCAGGAGCTGTGGATTCATAGCTTAGACAACCTTTCCAAGCCAGATAGATGCTGGCTTCATTCTTTCTCAAAAATTAAATAGAAATAATATGGTTTAAAAGTGATTTTAGCTACTTTCATATATAATAGTCCAGCAGTTTAATGAGGAAGACAATATTCAGTGCCTCCTCAGGCAGGAGAGTCTTCAGTCATCTTTCTTCTCCCAGGAGAGCTGTGTCAACTGCTTCTAAGGAATACAACGCAGTATGAGAGAGTGAGTGCAAGGAAGGGAATGAATCCGTCAGTTAGTGACTAAGGAATACACCAGAAGTCAGGGTTTAGTCCCAGTTTAAAACAGTTCCCAGGTGAGCTCTTTGGCCACCTGGCTAGGGACGTAGGTTCCTGTTGGCTTCTCTCTCTTTCTTTTCTGGTCCAGTGAATTCTGAATTCCTTCTTGCACAGCACTTTAACAGAGTGTTCTCTGTGACTGCATTTTAAAAGAATGGGGTCTTCTGATTGCTGTCGGGCATGAGACCATCTGTCAGGTCAAGACACTTTGATGGGCAGGCACTGAATTCTTGCATCCTGATTCATGTTAGCAGTTGTATACATGCAGAGCAGAACTCAAGGAACAAGACAATATTGTTGTAAAATTAAGGGTTCCTCTGGAATTAGGGCGTATCACAGAATTACAGAATATGCTGAGTTGTAAGGGGTCCACAAGGATCATCAAGTCCAAATCCTGTCCCTGCAGAGGACCATCCCCAAGAGGCACACCAGGTGCCCAAGAGTATTGTCCAAATGCTCCTTGAGCTCTGTCAGGCTTGGTGCCGTGACCATTGACCTGGGGAGCCTGTTCCAGTGCCCAACCACCCACTGGGGGCAGAACGTTTATCTAATATCCAACCTAACACTCCCCTGACACAACTTCAGGCTGTTCCTTCGGGTCCTGTCACTGGTCACCAGAGAGAAGAGATCAGTGTCTACACCTCCTCTCCCCGTCATGAGCAAGTTGTATATTGCAATGAGGTGTCCCCTCAGTCTCCTCCAGGCTGAACACATCAAGTGCCCTCAGCCGCTCCTCATATTGCTTCCCCTCAAGGCCCTTCACCATCTTCGTTGCCCTCTTTTGATGCTCTCTAATAGTTTAATATCTCTTTTATATTGCACTGACCTAAACTACACACAGTGTTCAAGGTGAGGCTGCCCAAGCCCAGAGCAGAGCTGGACAAACCCCACCCTTGTCTGGCTGGCAGTGCTGGGCCTGATGCCCCCAGAACAGGGATGTCCCTCCTGGCTGCCAGGGCACTGCTGACTCAGATCCAACTGGCCACTGACCAGGACCCCCAGGTCCCTTTCTGTGGCACTTCTTTCCAGTATCTCATTCCCCAGTCTGTCGTATGTCCCTGGCTTCCCTGTCCCAGGTGCAGAATCGGGCACTTCCCTTGTTGTACTTCATATGGTTGGTGATTGCCCAGTCCTCTAATTTGTTGAGGTCTCTCTGCAGGGCTTTCCTGCCTTTGAGTGAGTTGACAGCTCCCCTCAGTTTTGTATGTCTGCACACTTGCTTAGTATCTAGTTGAGGTATCAGGTTTTTGTATCACAATTTTGTATTAAGGCACCTTCCTCCTAAATGATACTGTGAAATGCCTGCCTGCATCTTTCATGTGAGTTAATCCTTAGATCCCTACATATTTTTGTAAACTAAAGTGGCATCTTCTTTGGAATGCTTGTATCTACTGCTTTAATTTACTTCCGTTCCATTAGAATATAGACAGGTCACAAAATACCTTTAACTTAGTTATTGCAAAGCCTTGAGTGAAAGGTTCTTGGTAGAGTTGTACCATGACAAAAAGGGAGTGTGAAAAAATACAAGATGATGACGGTACAGTCCCTGAACACTGACTGTCAGAAACTGAGAAAAGCATGTGTTCAATTACAGTACCTGACAGCATTTTAACATTGTTCCACTGGTGCTTAAGGATAAATTTTGTAGGATTTCTTTAGTGTCTGAACTAATTTGAGCCTTTACAGGACTGAAACATGCAGAGTAAGTTAATGCGAGACTTCTTTACCCTGAATGAGGTGTTATGACAGATCCTACAAATAAAACATGGAAGCTTTCATTTTGTTGGCAATGGAAAATCTGAGCAGAGCAAAGGCCTTACAAAATAGTGTGATAACCATTGGAAGATCCTTGGTTGGAGAGGACCGATGTGCTGATTCATGCTCTGGCACTCGGAATGATTGTGCTGCTTGTTGGGAATCACTTCATTGTATCAGTAGAACTGAGGTGGAAAAAGGCTAGGAATTCATTCTGGCTCTTCATTAGACTTCATGACTCCTGGCTGTATTCTGCATTTCAGTATCTTCCTGCTGCCAGAGAAGGTTTGAAAGAACCACGTGGCAATGCTCCCTGCCAGCAGTGAGCCTGATATTAGATTGCCTGTGGGCCTCTAGCCCATCTCCTCAAAAACACAGGTGACCTTCAGTTCCCCTTTCTTTAGTAATTCCAGGCAAGTTAATGGTTGCTACTGGGGTTATTGAAAAGGTGGAAAGATGCCCAGAGAATGGAAGGAATATAGTCCCAGTGAGTAAGTCATGGAACAGGAAATGTGAGAAGACCAGGGTTTCAGTACCAGTACTTCTGCAGAGTTGGTACTTGTTTGCTGTCTTTTCCCTTGTCTGGGAAATAAAGCTAGACATTTTTCCCCTGCTTTGAGGCAAAAAGTTTGTGGATGAAAAGGTCTACATAACTGCTAAGGAAATCTTATAAATTGCTGTTCATACTGTGGGACCATCTCACTTCAGATATAAGCTCTGAAAATACACCCAAAAAATCTTCACTGTTCAGGTGAATTTATTTCAGATGCAGTGAAGTTATAACAATATTATAGTGCTGTAGTGTTTCAGTTTCTCCATCATTGTATGAAGAGAGGACTTAGTTTTGAAAATTGCCAGAGGTTGCCAGACAGCAGAAACAAATGAAAACATTATTACATGTAATGGAAGTAACATTATTAAAAGTAATGGGCAATATGATTGTACAACTAGTACTTATGTATTTATTGTAAGCTGTGTTGCTTTTCTGCTGAGGGATGGTGAGGGAAGGTGTAATGGCTCACCTGCTTGTTAGAAAGGTGCTTTTCTGAGAGTTTTGTCTGATAGTGGAAGCAGAAGTCACCTACAACACTCAGTGTGTTAGAGGATGAGTTCCAAGCTTATCTGCTGTATTGTTGTGTTCCAGCAGCAGTTTTAATGGCTATCTGCTATAGTTCTGCTAGGAAAGGCTTCCAACTGTTCAAATTATATATATAGCATGAAGATATGTTTTACCAAGTACATCTTCTGTATATTATCCTCAGTGATATGGGTTACTTGTTCTTGACAGTCAGCTGTTAGCTATCTTTGCTGACATGGGTTATCCCATTTGAGATGTTTGGGTTTTTTCATGGTTTAGTTTGTTAGCTTTAAAGTCTTTTAGTCTCAAGTTACCTTAAGGAAAGCCTTAAGGCAGCAAGTAAATACATCCCACATTATATGTATTCTGTGACGTATGCTCCAAATCCCTGTTGGGAATGTGTCAGGAGGAAAGAGATCAGCCGTGAGTGTTTGTATATGAGCATTCAAACATACAAACTTGCGTCTCCTTACTGTCAACTTTGTTGTCTTGCAGTTACAAGTTTTCTGGTTGGTATCCTGGAGCAGATAAGGGGCTAAGTATGACAAAGAGAGCAGTTCTTTCTCAGCAGCCTGTGTCACATCAGTCCTGTGACTGCTGGTGCCAAGGAGGTTCTTGAGCTTTGATGTTAGCATGTACCATACCAGCTGAGTGCTGTTTATCTTCCTCTGTCCATGATGATTTTCTATCACTTCCAACAGGGCATGGACCTGTTGAAGTTCCAGTTGAGGACTGATCTTAGACAAAGATCCTTTGAGAACTACACTACTGGACCCCTGTTGATCTCAATCTGCACTGCTGATTTTCCTTTGTCGCAGTGAAAAGAATCCATGCCAGCTCAGTCTGACTCGTCTTGAACTAAGTTTCCTAGGGCAGTTGCAATTGAGTATTACTTTTTGGCATTCTTCACATTCAACTTGAAAAGAGTGTCTCCCGTGTTTAGATTTTTTTTTTAATTTAATTTTTTTTTTTAATTTTTAAGCTTTTAATTCTTGCCTAGATTAAAAGATTATAGTAACTAAGTGTCATTGAGGCAATTTTCATGGTTTTAAATAGTCAATTTCCTTTCATGGCAAACCTCTGAAAGTTCAGTTTAACAATAGAGTGAAGAAACACATTAAAAATCAGTAGTTTAATAGTAGATGCAATAAATAATTCAGACATACCTCTGAATTTCTTGTGCAAACATTGTGTGACAGAATCAGGTACAGTATGTATGTTTGTATACTTGTCTATGCAAGTACCTTTATGGTACCTGTCCCTGCAGGTAATCTTATCCATATGCGGTATTTGCATATGCCAATTTGTTCTTTGCACAGACAGCATTCTTCACTGCCTGAAAAAATTGCATTATGCTCTTATTTTTAATGTTTTCATTGAAGGTTGTAGAAGAGTAAAAGGTAAAGAATTGCTTAAGGAATTAATATTCAGAAAATGCATTAAGATATGGACAAAACTTGAATTTCTGTGATGTGTTAGGAGAAAAGAAAAATCTCAGCAGAGAAATTCTGAAGTCAAGAAGTACGTGTATTCAGGAGGATAATGCTGGTCTGTTGTGGAAGACATACGTGTAGCCAGCTGGAGAATGAAACTGTAGCCAGTGCCAGTAGTGTGAGGACAGGGGACATATCTCAGCTAGCAGAGCTGTACTGTTCCAACATGTTCAGTGTGTCTGCACCTCCTCCAGTAACACAGCACTTGCCTTTGCTGGCTTCCTTCTCAGTTTGTACGATACCCTCCAGGCCAGTCCCTGACAGATGTACAGCCAGACTGGACGGGACTGTCAGCTGCAGAAATGGTCAACAACAAGGATTTGATCCTGCAGAGCAGACAACAGCAGTTGTTATGTTGCAGAAGGTGACCCAAATCTGTTTCATGACTTCTCAGTTCGTGAGATTTATCTGCCTTAGTGATAAAATCCCAAAAGGGAGGATGACAAAAATCTGATGACTGGTGTTCTTGCAGAGGTGATGTATAGATCTACTTGTATAGAACATGTATTGCTTATGCCAGCATGATGACTGAGTTCAGTGGTACAGGCAATGGTTAATGTCACCCTTTGGCAATGGTGTGATTCGTAAATCCCACATAAGATCCATTTAGAGTTTCAGTGAGACTTTAGCAGTGTGAGATCTGCCAAGAGTTTTTGCGCTGGAGGAGTGCGGGTTGACAAGATCAGCCCTAACACGTTAAGTGCTGTTTATGGTATTATTATTGCTTTGTGAATTCATTTCCCATAGAGACAGACTGGAGATGAAATGTTCAGATTCAAACTTCCCCTCTGCTCTGGGGTGTCAGCTCCATGGCTTAGATTTGCACCCATGTCATTCTAGTTATTAACAGCAATAGTCAGTATTGTGATTATAGACTATAAACTGTATGAGGAATGCAAACAATCAATTTTCATTAAAAGGCTAGGAAGACAGTATTTTCAAGAATAAAAGGAACATAATCACCATTCATAGGTAAGATCTGTTATTTACACTATGGGGATTCATGTCACTACATTTTAAGTAAGTTGCTTGGCTGAACTTGTTATCTAGCTGCCAAGAACGGAAGTGAGAGAGAAGAAGAGCCAGAGAGAATTATTGGACTCTACACTCCAAACTTACATCATGTAAACATTTATAACATGACTTTTATTTTCAGCACTGACCATTCTGGAGGGGGCCTCTTCGTTACTTTATTTCTGGCAGACTGCTTTTGAGGGCACCTTTTGGCTTGTGATGATGCAGCAAGCCAACAGACCTGGACCTACATGGTACTTGCAACATGTACAATGAAAATTCTCGTCATCCTTTTCTCTCTCCAGGTTCCCAGCCACAGCCAGCTGCTTGGAATTAAGCACTTCCTTATGCCCCTGCTGTTAATGGTCACTTCCAGTGATCAATGGTCCCACCCTGCTTTCTCAGCATATTGTGGTGAAATCAATAATCATGCATGAGAAAAAGAGGATGACGTTTCCATTTCTCCTTATTCTCACAGTTACAAAAAAGAGTCTAAATTTGAAATATGTTATTTTTCCATTGAAGAATAGTAACAGATTTGCAGTATACCTGGCAACATTTACCTTGGCACAGAAAACAATCTTTTATTGCAGTCCAGTGTTCCTGCTGGTATCAATAGTGCTTTTCTCTTTCATAGTTCCAAGTTACGTTCTTCCCAAATCAGTTCACATTAAGAATGAAATGCATAATTCAACAAGGTGCCTGTTTCTTTGGGATGAGTCTTGTCTGTAAAAGAGCAGAACAGCAGGGAAGAGGAGAATAATTCAGTTTTTTTCCTGCACACAGATTTCAGATTTCTGATGATGCTACAAGTATCTGACCGAGTGCAATTATGTGGGTAAACTCCATAAGTTTTTCTTAGCATTTTATTGCAGTTCATCAGTTTTTACTATTTAGGCTGTAACCACAGCTGAGTTTATACAGGAGTTTTGTTTGTTGTTGTTGTTTTCAGAGCCCCTTAATGCTCCTTACTGACCCTTTTATGAGCTATAACTTTTGCTCACACTCCATAAGTCAAGGAGTCTTTAGTAAAAGGGCCTATCAAGAAAAAAATCTGGGATGCTTTCCAGGGAAATGCATGTATAATAGAGAATTCTGGCAGTTTTTTATCTGGCACTAATTTATTACTTCAAGCTGGCTTGCTCTTTAGACTATAATAAACAGTATTTTACATCTAACAAATCACTTTTAATATCCCTGACCTTGACAATGGGTATCTAGTATGGGTTTAGAAGAAAAAATTGTAACCGGAAATGCAATGTGTCACGAACAGATGCAGTCATGGTTCTTTGTGAAGTTTCAGAATTTCTGGTGAAATGAAAGATGTATGGAAGAATAGTTTGTTTTAATAGAGACATCTACTATCTCCAGCTATGCCATGTATGCTGAGTTTTGGAGTCTTTATGTTTAGTCTAAATGAATTTAAATTATGTAGTTGTGGAAGGAGACATTGAATTCAATGACGTAAAGGCAGCATTTTGCTGAAGTCAGGAGGCTGCTGTTTGTGTACCCTTAAGAATTCAAAGAAATACTGTATCAACACACTCAAATGTGTTTAGATGGAAGTTTCGTTCTTTCACAAGTTCCTTACTATCTCAAAGTGGAAAAGATTGCTCTTACTTTTGTTAAGAATCACGTGTGAACTCCCAAAAGTGTCAAAAAGTTCTCTATACCCCTGGGACACACTGTCTTTCTCTTTTAAGACAACTGATAGCTAGGGAATTGCTTCTCAGGTCCCTGGACGGGAGAAATAATGAGAAGTTGAAATATATCATGATTAAAGAGCAGCAGAAGGTTGCTTGCTTCATGTTCCCAACAACAATTTGATTCTTCAACTCCTTCCTCTTTCTTAATAATGAGTGTACCCCTTGAATGCCTCATATATGTATTGAAACATGATACTGGTCATTAGGCAAAGGTTTTTCATCTTTTTCCAGTTTATGTCATCTTCCTTTTATAGTTGTAGACCAATTAGGGTAACACAGGTAGATGTTTTGCATAATTCATAAGCAGTTGCTACACACGCATAGACACACGTACAGGAGACATTGTACAGAGTCGTACACAAAGTGTGTCAGTTTACGTTGCTGTTGGGATTGTCTTAATCACTTTATTGATAAAAGAAAGCTGTAAGCCCTAGCTTGTTATGACCACTCAAGATGTAAAGAAATTACTTCTTACTTGTGTAATACTATTGGTAAGCCTGCTCACAGAAATGCTAACATGCTGTTTTTCTTAATAGCCTGCAACTGACTTCAAGGCTCGCTGAAATTAAGTTTATTCGTTCTACTCATGTTGTTATTATGCAGAAACTGTGCAATGATAGCTCTTGTACTTTTCTCTCTCACACCCTTTTTTTCCCCTTTTCTTTCTTCCTTCCCTGCCTCAGCCTTTAAGATGAAACTTGGTGCTGGTGTGTACACTTTTCATTTCAAAAGTAAGGATGGCTAGTTCTCTTTCTGTCCTCCGCTGCTAGTATTTTTCTAGGGCATGAAGATGGGCAGTGGTTCCCAAAACAAATGATAAGTGTTTAAAGACGGAATAGTAGGCAGCCCTTTCTATGATGTTAATGTGTTAGTGATTAGATTAGTTTGGTATTGCTTCTCCTTAGCGTTTCCCTCCACCAAGCTAAATGTGTGCATGTGTATTTAAAATATCTTTGCAAAGATGTTTTTGATTCAAAACCTGAATAAGGTATCCTTCTTTTATTATTCTAGAAGTTAAATAGAGCTTTCTAGCAGTGTAAATTTAAGGTTTTCTGGATATGCTATTATGAGATTTTAAGAAGACTGGAAGAAAGAAGTTGTGACAGTTGGTAAGAGCTTTCCAGCTATTAGCTGGAAATTTTCTGCTATTTTCTGCTTAACCTGTGTAACAGAGGGCAACTAGCTGGCTTTTTCAAACTCTGATCATAGGGGCCCAAAACTTTTGCTTCAGCATCTCTGTGGTCAGGATGTGTGCACAGTATGAGCACACTCAAAGAATTTAAAGAGCAATCTATTATGGTTTTTAAAAGGGGATGTTGGATAAATCCTGTGTGTCTTGTTCAAGCACACACCCTTCTGAAGCCAGGAGATTGATTGTATGAGCAGAAAATGGTTGAATGTATATAAATGTCAGGTAAGGTTACAATGCTAAGTAGAGGAATTAGAATAACTCTAAAATATGCTGACCTCCAGTCATTTTTGGGCAGCCCAAGTCTAGTCATTGCAGCAGAGATATTAGCTTTCGTCTCAGCTGTTGAGCTAAAGTTAGTCAAATGCTTGTAGTATGTGAATGCACAGTTTTTTTAAGAAACAATTTAGCTAGAAATGTGCCAGATGTTCAGACTAAAATACCAGTTATCCAATTTTCTTGTCAAAAGCTAATCTCCTCTTACATTTAAACCATGCTGTGTTATGTGAGGTTGTACTGGAGTAAAACATGAAGGGGTGGAGAATGCCATATTGTCAGCAATACAATGGGGTAGCTTATATTTGAATGGAGAAACACATATTCAGATTTGTGCCAGGAGGATTTGCACATTTTATGTTTCATTGGGAAAGTCGACCAGATTTCAAAAGCTGTGCTCTTGAAGAATGAATTAACATTGACTGGGGCCAGTGCCGTAATATCTTTCCTCAAAGTACAGCCTACATATTAATTAACATTTGTGAAGCACTTTGAGGTGCTGGATGAAAGGCAGCATAGAGTACAAAGTTGTTGCTGTGATTAATTAGTTATCACATTGGACATGTGAAGGGTTATGTTAAAGTGTTGCAAACTATTATTTATTAATTGTTGCTTTTGCCAGTGGCCACCTTTGTTCTGTCCTTTACAAACTGTGTTACTGCCCTCATTAATCACATTCTTTGGGCTGGAAGGGAATGCTTTGACCTGTATGGCAAAGGCCAAGACTTTCATCAAACAATACCTGCAGGAAACCAGTATCCTATTAAAAATGCATGGCATGTATTTTGCCTGTCTAAAACATATGCTGTCTTTGCATCCTATTATTTGTCTGTAGTGCTTACTGTAATATCCAGTGGAAATACACGAATCAAATTTTCCAGTTTTTCAAGTGGATCCTCATGTGAATGCAACTGGTCATCAAGAAACATAATAATCTGCTTTGTGCATAGAAATTGGATCTCATTGCTAACAGGGCGCATATTCAATAAAATACAGCACATGCCTATGACCTTTGATTTCCACACAAGAAAACATCTCAGTAACTCAGTTCAGCATGTTTTCTTAGCTTTTCAGGACGCTAGATTATGGTGAGAAAAGCCTAGTCCATGGTCCCCCTACCTTTTCTGTAAAGAACTCTGGGAGAAGCCAAATCCAGAGTGTGGCTTGGTGTTTTCAGGGCTATGAAGCAAATACTGCTACTTGTTTTGTTCAGTGTCATTGGAAGCTGAAAGTGGGCCTTTGCTTCTCTTTCTCTCTTTCTCTGTGCTTTCAATAATGAGAGTAGAAAACCTGTACGCACTAAGATCGTTATTACATGGGGGGAAAAAACAAAGGAAAGGCAAGGACCTTTTTTTTTTTTAATTTCTCCTCCTTTCAGACAGAGAGCTCTGTAAATTGTCCCAAAGGAGCTCCAGTGCCTGCAGGTCACTCCATTCCACTCCTATTCTGCATTAGAGAGCACTATCTAATAGTGAGCTGCAAAATTTCTTGATACTTTTCCAAGCAGGAATCTTTTATGGACCTGAAAATTCCTTACCTAGTACTTGATTTTCTGTTATTTGGAGACCGCTCTAGTTCTTTCATTTTGTCTGCACAAATCACAGTTTCTAGCTCCCTGAGTGTTACGGTTGTTGAATTCCTGCCTTGCTCCCCATCTGAGCAGAGAGCCGTAGCACAGAGTACCAGTAGCCCTGGCGGGGGTCGGTGGAGGGGAAAGTAAATTTCTTTTCTTTGCATAATGTTTCTTCTGGCTTCTCAACCTGATGATTGCTCACTTTACAACAGCAGACCACTGTTCAGATTCCCTTTCATCCTGTCACTTGCCAGGCTTTCTTTTCTGTGTCTAACAGTCATTGTCACATGTCAACCATCTTCTCCTTCTGGAGTTCATGGCAATAGCAAAATAATAAAGATGCTGTGTAACAGTAAGTCTCTCTTTGGAATAACAGCTTCATTTTCTCGTGTTTTCATCCAACAGAAACCCAGATAGAAAAAATTTCCTTGTGGTATTGAGTACCTAGCAGACTGTGGCAGCAACGGGTATAAAAAAATTACATAGCATTGTTTTTGTATTAAGCAATTTATTAGTACTGTATTGGGTCATTTGACTTCTACATTTATTTAGACTTAAAGCAACTTTAGCAGTATTATTTTTATTAAAAGGGGATCCATAAACTAGATTTCTATAAGAATGGCAATCTCATTGCCTTTGCCTGTGCCAGTTGCTGACAGTTGACAGAAAAGGTAGGATTTTCATTTTCTTCCATTGATAAATTAGACTGGAGCATTTTATGTGGCATTAATATTTCCTAATGGCTGAAAGAACCTTTTCTGATCCATTTTGGAAATACAGTTGTCTCTTTAATTTTGGCATTGTGTTATTGCTCCATAATAATTCCATGGGCCAGGTCCTAATCTTTGTTGTTGAAAATTATGAACTCCTAGTTCATCATTAGGATGAACTCCTAATTTTTGCAGTTCTTGGTTATTAACCTGGTACCACATGGCTCAGCGTCTTAGGACTTCTAGACATAGGATTTTTAGTGTACCTATTCTGTGACTTGAGAAAGTAAAATGGAAAAAGATATCAGGTCTCAAAGAAGAGTTGTCTGAGACATGAATACCATATCACTTATTATGCTTCATGTTTCTAGAAAGGACTAGAATACATTTCGTTGTCTCACATGTGCCAGGCAATAAATACACTACACTGAATTTAAAAAAATGTTTCTTTAAAAGTAATTTGTCTTGTTTGCAAATTATCGTGGCCTCTTTTGAACACATTGATCTTCATAGTTGAAAGCTACTTACCTAACCTGTAATTCTTGGACAAGCTATGTCTTGTATGTATAGATCAATAAGGAAGCTCGAGATAGAATACAGAATAATGATAGAGAGTATAATCAGGGAGACTATGAGAGGGAGGGGAGTAGTACAAAGATTTTTTACTGGTATGATCCCATAATATCTGGTAATTACCATGTCTACACCAGATATTATAAATACAGGCAGAGAAGAGAGAAAAGAGAAAGGAAGGGGAGAGAAGAGAAGAGAAGAGAAGAGAAGAGAAGAGAAGAGAAGAGAAG
>NW_024581093.1:19360222-19390983 GCF_017639235.1 Corvus kubaryi | reverse complement strand
AGAGAAGAGAAGAGAAGAGAAGAGAAGAGAAGAGAAGAGAAGAGAAGAGAATGCAGTGCTAAAAGATTAAGCAATGGTATAATTCATTAATTGCAATTGATGAATTTGATCATGCTTACAAACACCTTTAATTCCTTAAAGGTTGTTACACAGACAGATGGAAAAGCTCAACCTGTGGAAATGGAGAAAATTCTTGTATTGCCTCACCCTTGCATATATCTTCAAAAGCTATTTCTAATCTTGTACAGGCTGTTAATGTGGAGATAGTAGCAGTTATGAAACCTGGGCTAGATTCCAGATATGTGGTATCCAAGTGTAGAATGAAAAGGAAATCAATAGTCACTCTTTAAGGAAAGTTATGCCAGAAGTGTCCAGTATGGTCTATATTAATCAAAGCCATAACAGCTTTTTTTCATTAGTAGAGCATTAACAAGTAAACAACATTCCTGTTTTGTTATTTAGTTATGCTAACCTTTTTCAACAGCTAGGCCTAGTGATAAGTTTGGATTTTCTCTGTTTATAGAAAACTGGTACATCAGCAGATTGAGTACAACTCAATATTTATGGAGTGCTGGCTTTCTGGAAATGGAGGAAACTGTTATTACTAGAAGAGTTCTTTAAAATGTAAACAAGAGTGAAGAGACAGCAATGACAATATTTATTTATATATTTATGTATATATTTATTTTTGCTCCTGTCTGATTATGCTACAGTGTCATGGCTATGACTTGAAAGTGGGAGTTGTTTTGGGCAGTTTTCTGCTGACTGCCTGGAAGGAGGTGAATGCCAGCAGAGTGTAACATCTCTGATTCACTGATACATCACTATACAGATCTGCTTGAGCAGGACCTGTCTTCTGATTATATGTCGTGTATTAAAATTAGAACCATTCTATTCTAGTGGTATCTATTGCGGTATTTTAAAGTTATTACAATGGTGAGGCTGAACAAAAGGTTTTGTAAATGGCTGGGTGAGTTCCTATCAAGTTGAGCACTTATAAGTTACTTTGATTTAATTGACTAATAGTTGATGTTTTCTGAATACCAAATAGATATGTATACTTTAGCTGTTACACAGGCCTAAAAATACATTTATTACAAGATGACAAACTACTTGGCCCATTGCAGTAAAAACAAAAAGGAACAAAACTTGTTCTACAATTTGTCATCTGGGGAAGTGAGAGAGATCTTATTCATAAGTAGATAGTGAGCCACATAAATTTTACCTGTTGTTTTTAGTGTTGCTCAAGCCTTTGTGAGGAAGGATCTGAATGAACAAAAGATGGCAGAACAGCATGGATAAGAGAGACAGGGAAAATAAAACTACTCTTAGCATAAAGGAGGCAGTATGGAAGTGGCATGGCAAAAACTGGGAAAGGTGTGCAACTAATTTAGTTAAGAAGTTTGTGTGTTCTTAAACCAAATTTAGGCATGAAATGTCTGTCATTCTGTATGAAAAATGTTTGTAGGATATCTCAATATTAGATTCTTCCAAGTAAGACAAATGCAAAAGTTTCAGTTTTCTCAATGTTAAAGTAGAGCTTCTGTCTGCTTCTCTAAGAATTTCAAACAGCCTGTGGTACTTTCCCTCTGTGGCAGGGCTTGTCTTCATGCAAGTGGCTGAGGGCTTTTATTCCAATCTGCGGAATGTTTCCTGTGACAGGGAGCTGTTGCCTCAGGATTCTAGAGCTTTCATTGATTTTCTTTGTATACAGCTTTCAAAGTGCTCATGGATGAAAAGTACTATGGAAGTGCAAAAGATTAATAATTAAGATTATGTTTATGTGCAGTGATTGTGCATAATGCTGTGTACCACAGGAATCCCTCTTTTCAGCTGACTCATCCATCTATCCCTCCATCCATCTATCTATCTGTCTATCTATCTTTTCAAGTTACAGGTTAATTATGCAATTCATGAGCATAACTATAACTGCGCAATTATCACAGGATAAGCAATCCTATTGACATGCAAAATGAACTTAATTTTATTTTAATTTAAATTTAAGGAATCACAATGACTTTTGGCTTATTTAAGCTATCCTGAAAACTCAACACAAATGCCATGTTTCCTAAGTGGTTACCATGGAAGGAACATGAATATAGGGTACTGCAAAGGGCTCAAAGCAATCCTCAGCTGTGTGGTTGTTACTGATCACACCAACAGTACGCTGTTAAACCACTCTGGGATGTGTTTCAAGGGAGGACATTAAAATGTATTAAGGATAAATAACTAGAAAAATACCTATTTTCTGCTGGTGGTGTAAAAGAAGCAAGAGATGATTTAGAGCAATACATAATATCATCTGTATTTGCTATATTCAGGAGGAGAGGTGTCTTTAAGTCCTGAAGACATTTTACATTGCACACAGAAGCTTCACAGTATTAAAGATGTAAAGATCCACACTCTCACCCAGCTAGCCCTCTTGAACTACCTGGGCTGCTCATGTGCATAAGGCTGAATGGGGTTGGGTCCTCAGCATGTTCATCTGTCCCTTAGTTGAAGTGTTCTTGATTATTGGATAGAGAACCTTACTTTCACACTGAGAGTCATGACTAGCTCAATAGAACATTTGAGTACATTTCAGATAAACTCAACAGAACTTCTGTAAGTCAGTGTGGCTCAAGACTGAATTGTGTTTAGAAATATTGATGTTGTCTTAACCACATTAGAAACTAAAAAATAACTAAATAGTTAGCAACTGAAGTATTTTCTGAATGATACTTCACTGCAGTCTCTGAATGGTTTTACTGTTACAGTTACTTAGACTGAATGATATTGAGCTTATGTATGGATGAAGACTGAGATGAATGAATGAAATCATGCTTGCATCTACCTAGTTCGTTTGGTTTTATTTTGTAAGAGAAATACATATTTTTATACACAGTTGTAAGGGAGTAACTGAGCAATGCTGAAGAACCTGCTTAGCCTAAGGGCATGCTCACAGCTTGAACAGTCCTTGTGCAGATATCTTCAGATCTGGCAAGGGATCAAAGCAAACCCTGGTAAACCCAGCACATTCAGAGTGAAATGAGGGAGGGACAAGAGAATGTTGCCAAAAGAGAAAATCGGAATTCTGGCGATTCTGAATCTTAAATGTAGGTGGAAGATGGTAGATAAGAAGCAGGTGTGGTAGAAATCAAGTGAATCCTCCTACTCCCATAACAGAGTGGAAGAAATCATGTGTCATGGACTCTGGATGCCTGTGGTGCCAGAAGGAAGAAGGTGGGGTTAGGTCCTCCTCTTTGTATCTCATTCTTCCTTATTTTCAGCTTTCTTGCCTTTGATTTTGACTGCTCTTTTCTGATGCCCAAATTCTTCATGGACTTCCAGTATCTCACAGCTGAAAGACCACTGTTTGTGTTCCTGTCTCTTTTTTTGCATCTGTACAAGAAATCGATTTTTGGTTTGTTCACCAACTAGACAATAAAAATTATAATGATGGTTATAATAACAAAAATTCCTGAAAATTATTGCAGTTTTTCTTTATCAGCGTGAATTGTTGCCATTTGTCAGGTGATACTCTCCTTTTGTTCCAAACATTTCAAACAGTTTTTATGTAAGCATTTTTTTTATCCGGTGACCCCGTAGTTAAGTAAATTGCTCTGGATTACAGAAGTTTGTTTCCCATTCTGCCTAATGGAAAACAGCATCTTCTAAGAGAGCATGCAGCTGCCCTCACTGGGATGCAGTCTGGGCTCCCTTGATTGTCCTTAGTCTATCCTTTTGTTGCTCTGTCACTTTGCAGAAGTTCTTAAATACCTACTCTTCAGCAACTTCAATATCTGCCTTGTCAACAACCCGGTAATGGAGTAATTTTCTCCTTACTCCCTCATCTTTCACACATGCTGAATGAATGTATATCTTACAGAGTGAAATAGCATTAACGTGAGAGGCTGCTGCATCCCTCCCTCCCTCCCTCCCTGCTCAGTACACCCCCCTGAATGCTCTAGGGCAAGGCACTTCCAGAAATGTTGGTTCAGATGTCATCAGCCAGAAAAGGCAACTGATCCCACACAACCAGAGTCAGTATGCTGACAGCCAAGTTTTTGGCAATAGGGGATTGACACTACCACTTCCTCAGGCCGTTTTGTGAATCTGCTCACCCTGTGCCCCTGCTAATTCTCTCTGGATGAAACCAGTGGACCACTTAACAGTTTCAGGATGACTAAAGCAGCATTTCCCAGTCACCCTCGTCCACTCTACTGCTGAGCTAACTCCTTTGTGCATCTTGTTTCTTTATCATGTCTCTCCATTCTTCCTCCTCTGTATATTCCATTTTCCTGGCTACAGTCTTCCACATTGATGTGCTCTTTTGAGTTGCCTGTACACCCCTTCTTTCCAATGTGACTCTACTCTTTTCTTTGAAGTTCCATTTCTATGGTCCAAGTCACTAGGACACACAGCTCTTCGTGGTTGTGTCATTGTACCTGAGAGGTCATCAAATGAATGACTTCAGTGATAGGAAACATGCTGTGTAGGCCACTTAGTTAAATTCAGCTTGGAAGAGCATTTTCCTGTCAAGACTGCACTGTTTTGCATTTAGCTAGCATCATATCTGCCTGGCTCTGTGATGATAGCGTAGTAATTGTGCACTCAGTGGCTCTCTAGTGTTCTACTTAGACATGGAATCTGTGGGGAAGATGCAGCATGGCATATAATTCCTTTGCTTGTCTTTTCCAGAGTGGTCCTTGGGGAATGCGGTCACACAATTTCAGTGTACTAGTAAGAACAAGTCAAAGATACCACAAGGTTATCCCATTCAACTCTAGGTGTTCAGGTTGCCCAAACCTATCTCTGCTTCAGGTGTTTTGTAGTATTGTCTGAACTTACACAGTGTATGCAGAGCATCTTGTGACATTGCAGTGAATGAAGGAGGTACACATAGTACCTAAATAGCTTTAAAAGATACGTTCTCTATTCTGCCTGCTCATTCCCTACACACACGCTGAGAAACACGCAACTCAGCAGTCACTCTGCATGTGTTCAGGTGCTGCACTCATGAACAATGAGATACTTACCACCAGTTGGCAATACAAAGTTGGCATCAAAATTATATGAGACTTTCCAATAATTTTCTGAATTGTCTTTAAAATGTTGTGTTAAAATTGGTTCTAAATTTGGGCTTAGGAGATCACAGGTAAAACATCTATTTGAGCTCACAGTTACTATGTGGTTTTGGAAAACAAAACAAAACAAAGGATCTATTTGAAAATATTCTCCTTTAATCTGTGTCAGCAGTAAGGGATCAATACCAAGTTGTACAAGCAGAACCATTATCTTGCTGTGGATGTATAAACCAATCTTGCAGTGACACTCTCCCTTCTAGAGCATATATTAAGGATGTTAAAGGTGAGCAAGCAGAGCTCAAGTCTGCTAGACTTTCTCTATTCATTTCATTAATTAGCTCCTCTAAGCTGAGATTATTTTTCTTTTTTATTTGAACAGAACCAAAACTATAGGGTATATTTTATAGTATGTGCTATAAGAATGAATGAATCGAATTAAAAATTTGTTTCACTTTCTTAGCTTTCTAGGTACCCTAACCACCAATCTATTTTAAAGGAGATTACCAAGCTCGAGGTGAGAATTTTACTGAATAATGCAGATTTCCTTTATTCCCTTGGTGTTAAGTGTCCAGGGCTTCTTAGTCTTTTGGATTTGAAAGCTTTAGTTTTACTGGCTGGAGGAATACAGTTTGATTTAACAGGTTTTACACAGCCTCACTTCTATATGGCATTGAGAGGATTGGAGTCTTAAATTTATAAATGTGCACCATTTCTGTGGGAAGCAGATTTGGGATGCACTTTTTTTCTGGCAAAAGTATGCCTGTCTGCTTTTCACATACCTCATGTATAAACTGTGGATATGCCTTAAATGGGGTAAAAAAAAAAGGACAGATTTTTAAATACAAGAACAAAACACATAGAAGGAGCTTTAGACTTCATTTGGTATTTCCCTTATTTGTTGTACAACTCAAATAATGACATGAAATCATTTAGCAGTCTGCGATTACTGCAAACAATGGAAAGAAATTGTTTATCTGCTTTTTTTTCACAATGAAATGTGAATTCTGTGCAGTTGACTACTCTGATGTTAACAGCCATGAAATCACTTCTCCCTTAGTTTGTTCAAGGGAAAACTTTCTGGTTTAAAATTTCAGCTTTTTTCCCCCAGTTTAAAAATAATATATATTTTATAAATTTATAACCAGTTAACAGTTTTTAATTCAACAGGAACAAAACCAACAGAAATAATTTGCGTGATATTTAATGATTGCTGCTGTGCCTGAAGATTCTGCCTCAGTCTCTTTCCTCATCTCCCTCTTTCCTGTGCCCTGTCTCTGTTAAAGGCCAGAAACAGATGCTGAAGGAAGAGAGAAAATGCAGGCAAGCACAGGTGTTATTTACCCCCACAGATTCCCTCCTGCCTCTGCTGCTTGCTGTTTTCACCATTCTCCCCTTTGGGAGCTCCCTTGCAGACTTAATGCTACACACTGCAATCTCTCTCCCTCTCCTTCAAAATGCAGTCACCTATGAATTCTCTTCCATAATTGGACAATTTTAGTGGCCCCAAATGAGACAAGTGTAGTTTTATGAGGTTGATCTGGTTAGCACTCATGAATTTACTCCTGGGATGTTTCTAGTATCTTGATAGGATCTGATGACCATTAGGAGGAGTATTTGTTGCTTGGACAGATTTGCCAGGCATGGTAGTGACACAGATCCTAGCTAGATGCTCTGAATGCTCATCTCTCTTTTGTTTAAAGTATTTAGCCAACTCGATTCTACTACTGAAGAAAATTGAAAATGCACCAATTCCCTGTTATCAAATGAAGATGAATGCATTTGCTTGTCATGAGGCAAAAAACTTCAAGCAGGGTGTTACTGTAAGCCAGTGCTGGTAGCAGACCACAGGAAAGCCTTCTTCCTCTATCATTTTTATCTCTTTCTCTATGTTAGTTCCACTTATGAAAGAGACAGTGAAAGAAAATGGGGTTGGGGAAGGTGGTGGTGGTGGTGGTGGTGAGCATTTCAATGGATGCACCATAGGCCTTGCTGCAGTAACCAATGTGTGATTCTTCAGAGTTGGAGTTGCACTCTGGCCAAAGGTACGTCAGGGTGAACAGAGCTCCTTGTTAGACTCTTTTTGTTACATTCAGACTTAGAGCTCCCGCTCTATGTCTGAATGTCAGTGTATGTAGATCTGAGGCACACCTGAGGCCCAGAATCTGCACGGAGACTTGGAACTAGCAGATACGATCTCCAGTTCACTGCAATGGAATTTGCAAGGGAAGTAGCAAAGGGTGGCTTAGACTCATCTTGTACTAAGTATGTACTGCCAAGGGAGGAATGGAGGGCAAGCATTTCTGTCTTTAAGCCAAGAGATTATGTCCTGGCTAACTGCATTTAATCTAAGTTCAGCATTGCTTAAAATGGCAAAAGTCCCTTTGTACCAGGGAGATGGTATTGTATCTCCTGGTACATATCTAATCATACTGCTAGGTCCCTTGTTTTTTGTTTCAAATTGGTAATGAAATCAAAGCATATGCTGGGCCTATCCAGGGAGTGGCTTAGTTTGTGTAGCTGAAGAACAATCACAAGACAATTTTCTAAAAACAATAGGAGATGAAAAAGGAAGTTTAAACCACTTCCCAGTTGAGAAAACACAATTGTGCTGATTCACATCTGTACAGAATGATAGGGTTTTTTCTTTTGCCCAGTTGTTCTCAGATTGCCAAGACTGTATTAATATGAGAGTGCAATAGGACACTCCCAGATGTAAACCAGTAATAAAACACAAATTCTTTAACTATAATTATCTCTTCAAGTTTTGTCTTAGGTTTCAGTTTTTAGCTTCCCTTCCTGCCATTATACAAATACACTGGTGTTATTCAATGATGCCTGGGCAGAAATACCACATTTACTGGTGCACCACAAATTCTGAAAGGGTATATCAACAATAGCGTAGATACCATTCATAGTTCAGAAATTCACCCTGTGCAGGATGTGAATGTTTTACTGAGATCACCTGTTAGCTAGGTAAATTGAAAACTGCAACTGTGAACAAAGAGGGGGACATTATGGTCTTCGTAAGTTAGCTCTTGAGTCCTTCGTAAAAGCAACTGCTGGACAGCCCTTGCCCTTTTAACCTACGGAGATATGTCACAAAAAGAGAGTTCAAGATATAATAAAAGTAGCACTTTCTGTATGAGATATACCCTCCATAAAAGAGGAACTTCAGACATTTTTCCCATGCAATTTCATAATGTTGAAAAAAATATTCAAATACATCTGACTATATAAAGTAACTGAGACGATATATGAGCTTTTAAGAAGAATTAATTGACTGCTTAGGATTCAATGTGTTAGGAAGGAAATGCAGTGACCTACATTGTGATTTGCCTTTGTTGAAATAAAAAGTAAATCTCCTGTTCACTCTACAGGGCACTATTATTTAGTTTGATTGAAGCACTTGCTGAGCTCCTGGTATTCCTGGCGCAGTACTGAGAAACAGTAAAGAACAAGAATGCAAAGTGTGTCCTGTTTGCCAGAAATGGCAAGACTCTGACAGGAGTCCTGAGGAACAGCTGAGTTACTTCAGCAATGGTGATTGTCTCCATGGAGGACAAAGTATCTCTTGAATATCCTCCGAGTAAGAGAGTCTCTTCTATAGACACTCTCTTGATCAGCTCCCATGTTTTGCACACTCATTTAAGTAGGAATTAAGCCACTCTTCCCTAGCTAACAGAACATAATCTCATAATAATGGCTGTTACTCTGCACAGGTCTCAGAGAGTCTAGGATTAATACTGTAGTGCAGTTTACTGAGTCACTGCATAGTCCTTTGACTTTTGAGCAACCATTTTGGGATGTAAGAATGGATGCCGACCAGTGTGATCCTGTCCCTAAACGAGTCCTCTCTGTCTGCTACGTGCTTTCACGGTAGGACAGGTGCATTTGGCTTTCTCTCAGTACAGTGGGAATGTGGGAAGAAGAGTGGCAGAACATACTGAAGTGTGCAGGACAACATTAAGGGAATGCTTCCAGTCAAAAAGACCAGAAAAAATAGACTGTCATGTAAACAGGCCCAGTGTGTAAAGCTTTAAAGTGGTTACTGGCTGTCATTAATATTCTAACTTTAGCTTAATGGTTCCTTATTTTTCACTGAAAGTCAGGATTATTTTCACAGATGGATCATGGAAGTAATTATTTGTAAAAAAACAGCTCTTGGACTTCTCATTCCTTACTGGGAATTCAAGTTCTTAAAGATGTAATTTTGGGATGGGAGTTTCTGATTTTATTCAAATTACCAAGAAAATTAGAAAAAATCTGAATTATTTGTTCATCTCTTTCTGAAAAAATCAGGTTTTATAGCTTACTACTCTACTATTTCTACAGCTGTGAGTTTTTAAATAGCCTTACATGCTTTGTGCTTGACTTGCACCTCATTGCATGTGCTAGCAATCTGCATGGATGCTAATTAAAAGAAATACAAACTGTGACCTCTCCATTTAGATCTTTGTTTGCATGTGTGTATATGCCTCTGATTTTTTTTTTAAAGATAGATGTTAATTATTTTAAATTGGTTAAAAATTAAAATTTCTTCATGTGAAGAAAATTTCTTCATCAGGCTTTTAAAATGAGTTTTCTCACCTCTTATTGTTTACTTTTTCCATTATACCATGACTGCAGAGATGTGGAAGCAAAAGGGAGTAGGAGAGCTCAGAAATTAAGCAACAAAAAGTCAAGAGTACCAAAATGATTGAGTTTAAGTATTTAAATTGTAAATAATTCTATTGTAACTTTAAGTAAAATATTCAATTTAAATTTTAAATTAAATAATAATTTCTTGACACTTTTTGACAAGTTCTTAATAATGTGCATATAGTATTTAAAAGGATTATTTTAAAATAGCACTGTTTTGACACTTATTTGAATTGTATCACTGAGCATCAGAACATCTGAGCAATTAGTGAAAATCTACAGAGACTGGAAGATGTCTGGAATAGTCCTTCCTAAGAAACAGATTTGAAAGCCATTGTATTGGTTTCCATGGGGAATAGCAACAAAAATGCTGGCAGTGAACCTATTGAGGGAGTTTATGGCAAACATAACTCCCCTGTCTTTTTTTTAGGTTTTAAAAAAATCTATTTTAGAGTAATTTCAAAAGCCAAGCATAAAAATACACATTTCGTGCGTGCATAAATAAAAGAAACACTTTGCATTTAATTTAAGCTACCTAAAAAGAGTTCAACAGTCACTGCAGGAAATTCAGAGTTTGTAAAGCTGCTACTTTTTTTTGTAGGTGTTTGAGGGTGAACATGAATCAGATTATGCAGCAGAAAATAAAAGTCTTCAGTAACTTGCAATATTTCATTCAGAAAATGGGTTTTTTTGTTCATGTCAATAGGAATTACAGTAAATCTACAAGATGTGTAACATTATAACCCTGCAATATTATACAAACTTGTATATTATTATACCAAATACTCAGAATAAAAGATCAGGTGTATTGTTAGTTATGGCTCTTCACTCAGCACACACTATTTGTGTTTAAATGCTGCCAGACTGTACAATCCTGAGGCATAAATAGGGCCAAATTTAAGATACAGCTTTTGCAAAATGAAGATTTGGGAATATTTTATTTTTCCAGGAGTTCTGTAGAATTTGGAGGAGCCAGAATATCCTCTGGCAACTTAGGCTCCTCCTGACATGGAAATGACGTCATTGGCTTGAGTCCTCAGAGAGATTCAGTACTCCAAGCTCTACTACTCCTGAGATTCCTTTACAGATACCAGCTGTGCAGAGAGCCGGGAAAACAGTCTAGGACAACTTGAGTCCTTCTTTTGCTTGGAAATACATGTCTGTCTGGGAAGATACATACATGTTACAGATGTTAATCAAGGTTTTAAGTGCAAAAGGCTATTTGCTGGACCCTTTGAAGGTTTGCAATATGTGTGTTTTTTATGTATCTCTGTGTTTCATCGTGTGGGTAATCTTCTTCCTTTCTGGACCGAATTCCTTCAAAATGAACAGAGCTGTCACTAGCCTTACTTCCCCTTTTCTTCCCCAGTGTTTATTCAACCTAACAAGCCCGGTACAATTTGAGTTGAAAGTTGGGGAGTGTTCTTGTGAGTCACTTGGTCTCTGGTCACAGACAAACTTCATCTAGACCCCAGGAGTGAAAATCAACAGTTGTTGATCTTTTCAGGAGTCAGAAAGTTCTGCACCTTTTCCTGGGTAAAATGGGTGTTCTGTATGTGATGTTGTGCTATTTCAAAGAGAACATGTTTTTGTAATCTCATATAATTGTAGTATTGGCCAGCTAGCCCATATCTAGCTGTTAATTTGTGTGGTATTAGGGTAGAATGTTTTATGAGGGTCTTTCAATATGGTAGCCTGAAAAAAATTGCTGAAATGTATAGTTAATAAAATTATATGGTTTTGTGTGTTGTGTGCTTATTGTAGAAGAAGCTTTTCTTTTTTTTTACTAAATAGGAAGATATAATTTTGCCAGTGAAATTCTCTGGTTTAAAATAGGATTTTTAATTACCATTATTAAAACTGCTGGCATACATTTGGCTCTTATGAAGGTCGTCCAAACGAACAGTTCTGTAGAGCAGGGCAGTGCAGGTATTGTCCATGGCACTACCCATCCTATTTGTACCTCACCCTTGCTGGGAAAAGCTGTCAGTCAGTAAGGGACTCTCGCAAACATTGAAACCTCAGAGTAATGGAGCTTATTCAAACAGCCCCCAAAATTTGCAACTGAATAGTAGCTTTGAGGGAGATGCTAAGGAGGCTCCAGCTCAGCAACAGAGAGGTTCACAATTTTTTAGGGAGTTCATCCTATCTAAGCAACAGAACTAGAGTAACCTAAGCTCACTCATTGTTTACGCAGGACCAACATCCCTGGAGACAACTGTGTGTGTATGTATGAACACGCACTTATAATGGTAATATCAAGTCCAAACCTTTTGCGTTTGGATAACAAGATTGTTTTTCTTACCCAGCTAGTGTGATACACTAGTGAATAACCTCTCCTATTATAGCATAGATTCCCATGCTTGCTCTAAAACTCCTTGACAATATTGCTCTTAAAAGCCTCCAACTACCCAGTTGGAGTGTCTGAGCGGGAAGGCAGTTGACTCCTCAGTAGAAAGAGCAAGCCTCTTTCAGGAGGTGATTCCAACTTCGAGGAGGTTGAATTGCCCATAGATAAGTCTCTCTCTTGTCACTGCTTTTTAAAAGTCTCCCTTTTCGAATGACTCTTTTTGTAGTAAAAACAGAAATAGAGCAATTGAACAGTCTGAGCTTTAATCATAATGGTTTTCTGTTTGGACAAATGTTGGGCTGTAGGTACAAAAATGCTGTTAGCGAGGACTTTCTTGCTATTTTCTAAGTCTGTGAGAGACTTTTCTCTCTCACAGAAGAGGTAGCAGCGAATGTAAACAACCAAGCCACCTGCAACCTTGAAAAGTCTTGTTTATGGTATAGTAGAAAAATATTTTGACAATGGATGTTTTGGGATTTTGGCCAGTCACCCCCAAGGGGTGGCTGGTCCTTTGTCCAATTAGACTATGAAGAAAAAAGTCTATAAAAGAGTTTGTAAAATAATTAAATAAATCAATCTTGCTGCACAATTCCTGCCTGCTGAATCTTCTCCTCCTCCTCCTCCCTATGGCTGCGGGACACGGTGATATACCGTAGGAACCAGGCCTGCGGTAATATTGGGGTTTTAGGAACTCTCCTGGGTTTTTTTTCCTGTTAAAGCAGTTTTCCCCATACATGTTGCTAGGGGAACAAATGGCTGGGTATTTAAGAAAAACAAAAGAGCTGGCTACTCTTTTGTTTCACCTGGGTGTGTGGGCAGTTGGTCTCCAGCGTTTGGACAGAGAGGGAGGCTGCTTTCTTTGGCTGCTTCTCCTTCTGCTGGAGAAGCCCCGGGATCCCAAGCCCGCTTTCCCTGCCCTGCTCGAAGCCGCGCTGTGGCCGCCCTGCCCCGCCGCTGCTTCGAGCCTTCGCTGCGTTGTAGCCGTGCTCGCCCTGCCTGCCCAGACCTCCGGGGGGTTCCCTGTTTGGATACATCTCGTCTGCCATCCGGGATTTGTGCTCGTCCCTGCCGTTCCAGCCTGCCATTCCAGCCTGCCATTCCCGAGGGTCCGGCCGGACACCGGGATCGGCTGCCCAGGGGTTTGTGAAGCCTTTGTTCCATCCCTTCCCAGGATCCCAGGCCCCCAGTGCCGCGTGCTCCCCGAGCTCGCTCCGGAGCGCCCCCTGCAGCCGCGGGGGAACCATCGCACCTGCCCTGCTCACCGGGAGCCGCCAGCGCCCCTGCCGGCTGCGAGCGGAACTGCACCCGAGGGGAAAGGGCCTGACAGCCGAGAAGGCTGGCACTGGGTTTGTGATTGTTTGCTGTTACTGCCATAGTTATTGCTGTTTGTTTGACTGGTTATACACATATAGATATATAACAGTAAAGAACTGTTATTCCTATTTCCCACATCTTTGCCTAAAAGCCCCCTTGATTTCAAAATTATAATAACTCGGAGGGAAGGGGGTTGCATCTGCCATTCCAAGGGAGGCTTCTGCCTTCCTTAGCAGACACCTGTCTTTCAAACCAAGACAACAAATCACTTGTCATGTGCGCATTTCATTTTACTTTTTGTTTTTCTGCCGTGTTTTCTTATTTATAAGTAATGCGTGATGTTCTCAAAAGGGTAATGTTCAAAGTGTGAAGAAATTTCAGTTTCTTGGATGAAAGATCTTATATAATAGTAAAGGATTGTATTTAGCAGTTAATAAAATCTACAGTTAGACAGGAAAACAACTTTATTTAACCTTTTGTTTGTGCAGTTTCATATAGCTATTTTAAAGGGAGCTTCTTCGCCATTGATTATATCTGAATCTGATCAAATCCCAAGTGGTGAGCAAGCTATGAACACCTATGTTTTCATTCTTTTCCTAGTTGCATCTTAGCTTTCCAAACTTCTGTGATCTGAAAACTGAAGATGTAATTCTCTAAGTAAAAGAACTTTGAGTTCCCATGTGGTCTGGAAACTGTGCAGTATTTCAGCCTATTCGCAAGACACTTAGAAAAATATTCAAAACCCCAGTAAAATTTATTTTTATGATCTGCTCACTGTCTTCACATCAGCCTTAGTTCTCAAATTCTCAGCTCATGCAGTAAGTCCTGCTGTCCTTACATTCACTCTGTCCAAATTGGCCAAATTGCTACTCACAGCAATGATCCTTCTGCTTGCGGAAAGGCTGAGGGACAGTGTCAAAGCCATGAGAGAGGTCTGGTTTGCAATGACATTTTTATGGACTGTGGCACTTTATGACAGTAAGTCACATTGCTTGGGCTCTCCAGATGTGTGCAGATGTGTATTCTGCATTCTTGCATATATTTGTATGGCAATTTAACTGGGTTGCAGTAAGTTTGTAGTGAGATTGTTGTCATTGTTGCTTAGGTGATATACTGTATCTCTCTGCAAACCCCAGTACTTCAGGAAGCCTAGATTTCCCTTGACTGAGGTTCTAGGACTAGGGAAAAAAAGAATAATAGTACCGAGGAATGCCTGAGTACTGGTTTAGATCAGTGCAATGTACTTTAATTTTCTGGTCTAATCCAGGAGAGGGAGCTAACTTTCTAGCCATTACATCTGGCACACTGCACTGGAGTAGTTTTTTTCATAGCTGATATCCCATGTCCGAATGATTATTCACATATGCTGTCCCTGAAGGAGAGTCATCTTGGGAGTGCAAAACCACCCTCTCAAAACATTGGTTAGCTCTGTTCAGTGCAGTAAATATAATTACATGACATATTCTTGACAGGGGAGTATTTATTGTTAATGTATTTTACTATAATTTAAACACTGTTGCACATTGTTTGCTCTCTTCGCCCACTCTTCTGCCTTTCGCCTGTTAAGGAATATTAAGAGGATCTGAATTTCATAGTTTCTCCACTGCAGCAAATGTTGCTTTCTATGGCACTGTGGGAAAGCAGGGCAGCAAACACTTCTCAGCACTGCAAGCACGTGTGTTTGCAATCTCCTGTGCTTGTAGCCTGCTGCCAGCCTTGGTTGGTGTCCCAGGCACAGAGTGAATTGTGCATGAAACAAGGAGCAATCACACCGGTTCCTTCCAGTGAAGGAAGCTGGGAAGCAGCTTATGGAGCCCAGCTAAAGGAGCACGTCCGTTCCACTGGGCACCCGTGCCCTGCGCCTCTTCACAAACTCCTGCCTGCAAAGCTGCTGTCTTGGTCGGCTGTAACTGCAGCACTAAGACTGGGCTGACACAGGACAAAAACAATTCCTATTTGTTGAAATAAGTTAATGAGTTAGAGAGGAGCACAAAAGAAAGAAGGGAGACAGGCCTGGGTATTTTATGGGTCCACAGAGGGGAAATACCCAGGCAATTGTGGAGAACATCTGCCTGTGGGCTGTCCTGGGGAGTCCTTGGCCCCAGGCATGTGCCTGTGCTCATGAACCTCCCACAGCCACATGTCCCAAAAAAATGGGAATGCAGGAGGCTGACCTTGCTGTTTGGGTGCGTCGGGGCACTCTGCCGGGTGCTGGCCCAGGCACTTATCTCTGGCCTTGGTACCACAGTTCCCTCCTGGGCCAGGAATACCCGCTGCGTCAGCAATCCCGTGGTTGTCTTTCTCTCTCTTCTCTTTCTCCCTCTTCTCTTTCTCCCTTACTGCTCTCCTTGTTCTTCCCCCGATTCCTGTCTCTCACACGCAAGTTTTAAGCTTTAATTGTTAAACAGAGGACTTTGAAAATCCACTATGTATTTAATAGAAAAGTTCAGAGAGTAGAAAGAAAATGAAAAGAAAGCTAAAGCACTGGGGGTTTTTTTGGTGTGTTTCTGGGTCACTTGATGAGTTTTATAACTTTGTGATTTTGGGTGCTTGAGGTTGGAGAAAATTTGAACTGAGAGGAGCAGCTCTGAAACACTCTCTTTTCTCTCTGCACAGAGCCCAGCATCTCTGAAGGCATAAGCGACTGAGTGCAGAGCAGATGGAATCATTTTTCTCTGTTAGTTATTTTAATACAAAGGAACATGGGGAAATTAATATGGAAAATTAAAAAAAAATCATCAATTTACCACATATTTAAATTGAACAGATCATAACAGTTCTAGTGAAAGGGAAAGAACTTACTAAGCCTTTGAACATTTTTCATGTTTGTTTCACAATAGGCTGATGTTAGTGAACAAGTAAAACCAAAGACAAGAGAAATTCTCCATGTCATGTTATCTAGCAATAAATTTTGATCCAGTTAATGAGGAATAAGATAACACTTAAATAAGTAGGTAAAAGCAAGCCAGTTTCTCAACTGGGGGCTTGAATATGGCAGTGTAGTATATTGGCACAGATGTGTGCATAAATTACATTGATAGTGTAAGCTTGAGATATCTATGGTGAGAAAATAAAAAGGAGAGATATCAGTGATGTCCATATCTTGAAATGATCCACCTTGTGACAGTAGCCAGGTCAAAAACACATCCCGTGTCACTGGAAAATACTCAGTTATGCTGTAATAGTCCTCTTGAAAAGTGTAGCCATGAAGATTGGCCTTTTAAAACTTAGTGGACATAATTGCAGCAAACAGTTTATTGAGCTATGTAGACCACTTTTTCTATTATCCATGAAGATTGAGCATTTTTTGGAATTATTTATTTGGAATTAATGAATAGGGTGTGCAAGTGTATTTCCACCTTGGGAACTATCTGCCATGGTTATTACTTTAGAATTCACCTTTCACACTCTGTAATTAGCTAAATAACTCAAGTGGGTTTTTTTAGCTGCAAGTGGATGTCTCCCATATTTATGGTTTTCAAGAAGGCTGGACATATACTGAAGTGAACACATTTTGCCTGAGTGATCATGCAAATTTCAGAGTAACATATATTTAAATTAGAAGAGCAGACTAAAGAAACCAGCCTCTCGTGTTTACTGCTGTGACTTTTCATGTACAACTATAGATAGGGGATGTTTGCTGATCGTCAGTGCAGGTGTTCTTTATGATACAAACCAGAACAATTCCTCCTCCAGTTAGAATTTCACAATTTGCAAATACTTTATCATCTGTTACTGCATCTGTTTTGTGAAGCCAACATTATTACCCAGTTAATTGTTGGTCATGTTATGTTGAAGTTTGCGATAGACATTCTTTGCTGTGGAGCTTTTTTTCCAAGTGATTAATAGTAACAAAAATTGTTTATTAATAGAGCATAACTGTCTGAACTGTCGAATACTGGAAATGCATGACCACCAGTGCCATTGCATGGCATAGTGACTGGTTTGAGCAAGGTAGCAGAGCCTGGCCCAGGTTTGTGGGTGTCATTGCCTCAGTATTCTGCCCACTACAGCACAGCCATAAGGCTAAATGGATATTTTCTCGACTATTCGCAGTCACATAACTGGCCCTTTAAATTAGGCAATAGGATTCCAGACACCAGTTATGGCAAAAACGCACAATATTCATCTCCATTATCTCTGTTATTTAAGGCTTTCAGAAAACCACTAACCTTCACTCCTACACTCAAACAAGCACACACTAGCACACAGAGTTAAGCCAACTTTTTAACTCCCAGTCATTAAGGATGTCAAAACATTCTGATATACGATATAAACTTATTATGACTGGATTTTATTTTTATTAATGTAAGGGCTAGGTTGTGAAGAAGACAAGATTTTTTAAGCCTCTTACTCCTTGGAGACAATGTGATTTGGTGGTTTAACATTGTAACATTTTAAAGGGCTTGTTAAGCCCTAATCGGAGCACATTAAGCACTAACATTTTTAAAGTGCATAATAAGACAGAAACATTTTAATAGCATATTAACCTGTAACATAAACCCAAAACAGTCACAGTGTTGTCTTTTTCCTTGTGTTTTTCCTATAACAAGTTCTAACGTGTAACTGATACTTTTAACAACTATTAGAAAGTTGAGGGTTTCTTGGTGTTCTTCCTGTTTAAAAAAGAAAAAAAAAAGTCAGGACATTTCTGTATAAGAAATTTCATTTAGAGTGAAATTTTAAAATTAATGCAGAAAAATTTGCTTTAAGAGTTGCCATAGCTAAATGCTAACAAATAAAGTATACTGCTAGGGAAAAGGTTTGGTTTCAGTAAAACAATGTTTTGTACTGGTAAAATGTTTTTGCTTGAGAAGTTTTACTCAGATCTGATAATTTTGGAGTTTTTTGTCAACAAGAATTGTGGAATGGGCTCTTGCCAGTGGAAAAAGTTCACTGAACATCTGTGGGGGGATTTTTTTATTTATTTAGTTCGTTTTCTGTATAATTTTGTGCATGTGATTCCAGAAAAGAGGTAGGAGTTCATTGATACTGGGGCCCAGCAATTTCCTTTAAGAAAAATTTTCTTAAAAGGAAAATACAGTGTAGCCTGTGAGCGTCTCTTCTTAATTGGTTTGGAACCTCTTGATGAGTGATTCCAGGCTCACCTTCCCTCCAGGGAGTTGAGTGCACCACTTCTGCACTTCCCAGCCCCTCCCAGGTTATGGTAAGGCATCTGAGCCACCTTTTGGACACCTGTCTTTGCTGTGGTATTTGGGGGAAGTTGTGGCTCAGTCATTTCATCTTAGGTTTGATTGCAGCTGCTCCTGCTTTCCTATAGTGGCTGTGACCCCGACACCTTCCACAGTGGTGGCAGGAAGAATGCCTGTGGAAAAGGGTTTATAAAATTACTTTGGAGACAGCTGAGTGAAGCTGAGTCAGAGCTATCCATGTAGTACTTGACTGAGAGGGAGCTATAGGTTCCCTTGATGTGGACAGTCACAATAATGTTGAAATACACTTGGAGTTTTGGTCCATAAGCTGTTGTATTTGTGCAATTGCCTCTGCATTGCACACCTGTTACCATGAGAGGCCAAGGCACCTCAATTCAGTGGCCTGAAGCTGAACACCTCCTCGAAGTTGTCGATTACTGTGCTGTTGCTGCAGCGCAGTACTGCCTCTCCATGGCTGCCTGGATGGCGGGCAGTGAGCAGGCTTTGGACATCGGCTCCAGGCTGGCTCTGGACAGGTAAAGAGTCCTACAGTAGCTCTATCTGGAGAACTGGCAAATGTTTGCTCTTCATAGAAAATGCTCCCACTCTGACAGGGCAGCTTCTGGAGTAAAATGTTTTTTGGTGTGAGGAGGGCTGCCTCAGGGACCTTCAAAGCGAGCACAGGGCCCCACAGTATGTGCACAGCAGGGCCTTGACTTCCATGTGGATTTTTCTCCAGCAGCTGGGGAAAAGCTGTGCAATGCAAGAGCAGCAAGGGCCTTGTCTGCAAGTGGACCGTGTTCGGATCGAATTAATTGTAAAAAAAACCCTAAGGGACAAGTATGGATTTTGCCTTGTGTCTAGGCACTGTTACTCTGATACAAAAATGACTTTTTGTTTGTTTCCTTGTCTGTTTGTTTATTTATCCCATGCAGTAGTTGGAAGTAGTTAAAATAAAACATAAAACCCCATGCTTGTTCTGGAATAAGAGTGATTGCAGAGAGAAAGAAATAATTCTAATGTAACTACAGAGGTTTAACTACACCAGTGTAATTGTACCGTGTAGCTAGGAGAGCATTTCTGTGGGGGCAAGCTCCAGTCACAGAGACAAAATCTTAAAACATTGTAGACCTCATCCATAGAAATAACTCTGTGTAGTCTCAGGCCAATGATTCTTTACTTTCAGTAAATAACTTGAGTCAATAAAAGGACAAGGTTTCATATTTGCATGAACTGTATTCTGGCATCAACATGACTTATGGCCTGAAAAACATGGGATATCTGAGGTGGATGAAGCAGGGCTGAGGATGGGTTGCTATACTGATGCTGTTGTAGCCATGATTTGGGGAATGATGCACAGGATGTTCTTCAGGTCTTTACTTCTGTGACAAGCAGAGGAACAGAGGGGGAAACAGTACAAAACACCTGCCCAGAGAGTTACACCTGAGACTATGTCTAGGAAGGTCAGGCTCTCCATTCTGTTTCTCCCCAAAACCTTTCCTCAAACCTGTCAGTTTTGTCTATATTTAAAAAACAAACCAAAACAGAAAAAAACAAGCAAACAAACAAACACCCAACACATCTTAGTCTTACTTTGTCTATGGCTTCCTTGTGAGATTCAAATATTGAAGTTTAGAATAATCTGGCTGGGAACTACCAGCCTCATGTTCCCTGGTGCAAGGTAGGTCTTTGGTTGCACAGATTAATCTATGTATCTGTTCTGCTGCTCATGCTATCCTGCCAGGGGAGAAGGAAGATTGGTGTGTCATAAGAGACTCTCTTCTCCACTGAGTCTTGTTTGGCACAGGTTCACCTATGTTAGTGGCATCTCAAGAAAATGCCAAATAGGCAACTTGTCTCAGCAAGGATCAGCACTGACAGATGGCTAAAGGGAACTGATGAGGGAGTGGCATGCTGACTTCCTAAGTGGCACTTCTAAAATGTGAAAAAAATCTGCACTGCAGATTCTCCCTCTGTCCTTATAATTTGTTCAGTTTTGCTTTGAAGTAGTGTCAGTGTTCAGCAGTGGATATTATCTTCATGTTTCTGGAAAGGAGCCATGTCATTCCAGAATCACAGAATGGTTGCAGTAGGAAGGGAACTGTGAAGGTCATCTTGTACAAGCGCTCTACTCAAGCAGGGTCACCTAGAAGAGGTTTCCCCGGTATATGTCTAGACATCTGTTGAATATCTCCGAGGATGGAGATTCCACAACCTCACTGGGTAGCCTGTTACATTTTATGAATATCTGATCCTACCCTGTCTTCTGACAGCAGCTTAGTGCACAATTTGTTTTCACACCAACAGCCACAGTTCATCTAATTGCTGTGACCTGGTGGCCAGAAGGATGGCGTTCTTCATATTGGCATTAACCAATGGCAGCATTACACTGCTGCTACTCACCTTTCCTCATGTGAGCATGCTTTTTAAAGCACATGTGTTTTTCCCAATTACCTTCTATTTTTAGGGAAAATATCTCACCTATTCTAGGATGGCATTAGTAGACTAATTCTGGAGGTCACCAAATACTTGTAGACCATATTTGTCTGGTGGTAGGACTGGTTTAGTGGCTTACTCTGTAGCCAAAACCTCAAAGGATGAAGCATACAGATTCTAGATTCTCTGGCATCTTAATTTAGCATGTTATATGAGTGAATACCAAGCAATTTACCTTACTTCATGGTTCCTGAGAAATTGCATTTTTGGTGTAGAAGAAGACTTGGGATAGTCTAGGCAAAGATGATAATCTATCGACTATGTGAAGTGTATTTATTTTAAAGGTGGAAGATTTGGTTGCCTGACACAGGGGAGAATCAGTTGTGAAAAAGTAATTGAGAGTTCCTGGGGAAAAAAAGCTAAAACAGGCAGAATATGAAATATTAGGAGAACCTGTTGGAAACCCCAGCTGCTTTCTATATGGTGTGTACCACACTGAGATCATAAAATTTCTAAGCTGCTAAGTTGAGTGGAGTACCTGGAGCTCTTTCAAAGGCCATAAAACCCCTGTAAGAAAATGCTGCAAGTAAACTCTGTAGGGACTGTGAAATAGCATTGCACATGGTGTGTGTTACCTGGATTAACTGTACTCTTGAAGATAAGCTAATCTTACCTTTTCATAGCACTTCTTATTTCAATAGGAGTATTTGTGGATGCTAAATGTTCAGTCTGTTTTGACAGGTATTGCTTCTATGTCACTACATAGTTACCTGCAGGTTACAGGTGCTGTTTTTATAGAATGCAATGGATATGTCTACCAGAGAAAAAAGCTCACACGTTTCTCTGCTTATGCACTGAACTGACTGGATATGAGTATAAACACAGTAGCACAGTACTAAGCCCATGCTTATATACCTGCCTCATCAGCAAGATTTATCATCTCAGATTCATGACTGGTGAAATGGCTTCTAAAGTTCAGGTAATGTCTGGCTAGCAAGGATAACCAGCAGAAAATTCTCATGCATGTTGATCTATGAAGACATCTCCTGTGGATACAACACATTAGGAGGTTGGAGTAGTGTTACAGAGACAATATTTAGAGGCTTTTTTGTTTAAACACTAATTATTTTATTTAAAATATGAGAATGTGTTTTAGGATATTTAATCAACTTGACTGCAAGAACTGATGAAAAAGGAAGACGTAATTAGAGAAGTTTTCCCAGATGTTTGTAAATTCTAAATTTTGAAAGTATACGTAAAATTGCCTTACAGAAATTTCTTCTGGAACCCAGTAGTTTTACTTAGCTTGGCACAGGCTTGAAAACTTTCAGTGGTGGAAATAAAATTGAGATATGATTACTTTTTAACAACATGTATATTTGCAACTTATTAGTATAAATAAAAAACACCCTTGGATAGTTCTTAAATTTGGCAAATGAATCAAACTTTTACAGGCATCATTTACAGAGATGAAAGCATGTGGTCCAGGATAAAAAGCAAGGAGAGTGTGGCATGATATTAAATGGTGAAACTTACACACTAACTTACAAGCATATTTCACCAGGTTAAAGGGCAGGTTTGAATCTCTTCCTGTAGGCTAAAATATATTAAGGCCTTTGACAAAAAGAGCTGATGGGTAGAAATGGAAGCTCCTGATTTGTGTCAATACACATTTTATAAAATGAGAGGAGTTTAGGTGAAGTATGCTCCTTTTCAAGCAGCATATACAATTGTAACAGCTTTTAAACAGAGTGCAAGTTCTCTTTTTTCTTGGAAAAAAAAGTTGATGTGAAATTGAAACCTACTTTCAGAGGCCTGCTGGGCTGGCAGGATGTCAAATTGTTTGGCTTGACTGTCTCTCTTTCACTCCCTTCACATTGTTTACAGACAACACCCTCAGCTCCAACTGACTTTATTTAAACACCAGCTAATTATGGGCCAGAGGATTTGGAAAAGGGCACCTTACTAAAGAATCTCCATGTCCTAGGCTGGTCAGGAATATACCTTGCTGCAGGAAAATCACAAAGTGCTGTCCTGAGCAAAGGGTGTGGGATGAGACAGAGAGAAAGGAGGTAGAAAGAGACCAAAAATGTTTTCAGACAAGTGCTTTCTGGCATCTGATTATGACTGGGAAAGTGGGTGATTCCCAGCTTTTCCTCAGGTTGTATACGCTGGTGTGAAAGGTCTTCTAGATAGAGGATATTTGCCAAACTCAAGGAGGAAGGAGTACTTCCCACAAGGCACTTCATAGTCAGAGTACATCAAAGCTGCACTGCCAACATGGATCTTAGTTGGATTCATAACTCTGGTATCCCTCTAAGAGTTTCTTGATTTAGGTATCAGAGTGGTTTAGACCAAATTTTGCTAAAGTGTGTGCCTGTGTTAGACCAGATTTGCCTGTAATGTGTACTGGAACTTGTGTACCTTACAGTGAGACTAAATCGCTCAAGGGCCATTAGTCCTGCAATGACTTTGCCATGGTGTTCTTGGAAGACAAGCAAGTTCTCCTGCAGCTGGACCAGCTGTCTGGAAAGGAGTCCTAGAGCCTCCCAGCCCAGAATTCTATAAGATAGGACACAGGTAACTATGAAATCCAAAGGATATTTGTATGGTTTTGGAGGGGAGGGGCTCCCATCGATGCTAAAGAGTGTGATGGAGCGTGGAAGCTTGTGGGAGATTCTTGGCCATTTACAGATTAAGAGTTATTGGGTCATATTTGGGGTTTGGACAAGACAATCTCCAGAGGTCCCTTCCAACCCTAACCATTCTGTGATTCTGTGAAATTTGACAATGCAGCCACCACGGAGGAGGCTAACCCAGGTGGAGGCTTTGTTTTGGTGTTAGCCAAAGAATTCTTGATATTCCTGAATTTCTAAAAAATATAATGCTTTCTCTAATTTTATAGCCTTCTCTTTGTTTTG
The DNA here is from genome assembly GCF_017639235.1 of Corvus kubaryi. Lineage (NCBI taxonomy): Eukaryota > Metazoa > Chordata > Aves > Passeriformes > Corvidae > Corvus > Corvus kubaryi. The sequence continues at coordinate 19,367,105 of NW_024581093.1, read as the reverse complement.
GTTACATACCCTTTCTTGTCAAATGTAGTTGAAATAAATAATGTGATACAAAAGGTAACTGGGAGTCTGTCAGGCTTTTATCCTCTATTATCTATGTGATGTGGAGTTTTGCATATACAAAGATGATTAGTGACCAAGCGACCTGGATTTTGTACTTTTTCCAGTACATTCACTCATCTTTGCACAGATTCATATGAGATTCTCTAATTTTTGGGGGAAAAAACCCCCACAAGACATTAAAAATTTATGCCAGGTAGTTCATCTGCTTAAAAAAATTACATGGAGGGAAAATAGAAGAGTTGGATCCTGTTCTGACTAAGCGAGTTTTCTTTGGGAACCTTATCTACCAAATGTACTTATCTGTTCTCAGGAATTACAATGTGGTTAGTTTACAGCCTATTATGCAAAGTTGCATGCAATGTGTTAATGATATTGGTAATTTAGTAACTATGTTCTGCACTAATTAGTAAAATTGAATATCATATTGCTCATCCTGGATCCCTTCCAATGCTGCTGCATATTTTTAAAGTGTGTTTTAGCTCTTCTCATTAAAGCATGTATGTACAAGCCAACATACCTTGTGAACTTTGGAAAGAAACTCAAAGCCCCCAGTGTTTTATTGTATCTGTCATATTAAGCAAGAAAATAATCTGGTGGTTTGATAAAGAGATTACTGTGGCAGGACATCTTCTGTGGGTTAGGGAATAGAACTGACTAGAATCCTTTTCCATCACCTGTCTTAAATGTAGGGTAAAGGACAATGCTCTGTATTGGGAATACAGCTGAGAGAGAAGGTTTTAGCACAGTGAATCTAATTATACCCTCACATTTAAATGTTTTGGTTAGAGGTAGGCAAAATTGAAGGTTACACGCTGTAAAATCCCTGTCATGTTTATTCTCAGTGTTGTAATTTGCAACAAATTTTTTAAAATTAAGCATGCTTGTCTTCTGTGAAGTGATTGAATGGGAAAGATTTAATACTACAGTAAGAAAAAGCAGCTATTTGGAAATGGTCTTACCTCAATATTAGATATACAAATGTGTGTCAAATATGTATTGTGCTGAGTTCTCTCAAGGCCACTGTGAAATGCAGATGTGTTAGCACTTGAACATCTTTTGGGAAATGGATGGATGCTTCACTTAAAGAGCTAAGAAGAGACCTGTTGCTTTTCCCACAGCTTGAATATTAATTTAGACTCCCCACACTTCTATAAAGTACATAGTACAATCTAATGTAAGGATTGAACAGCCCTCTGGGAGGAGCCCTAGAAGCTGAGAGAAGACTTGATGTTTGAGATTAACAAACCCAACTGGATCACACAGAGACCTTGAAATACTTACAGTATCTGATGCCAGATCTTCATGTGATACATTCTGTACTCCAGTATACTAGCAGAGCCTTTGTGACCTCAGTGTGTAGTGATAGGCATAGGAAACCTACATCAGCTTCATTGGTTCTGAGCTAGTTACTAGCACTCAGGTAGAGATTTGGAGGTGATATTAATTAATTCTGTAACAGTTTTGACTTCAGAGTTCAGGAGCACTTAAAAAATGAAATGTAATGCTCAAATTAGGTGGAGAGAAATAGAGAAAAAAAATCTGTGGAACAGCTAAGAGACCCATCAGGAAAAGGAAATAATGAAGAGAATAAGGCCACAGAGTAGTCTGTCACTGAGCCCTAAGCAAGGCCATTCAGTGGGAACTTCACTGGGATGTTTCCTAGTGAAATCTGTGGCAGTTTTTCAGACAGTTTAGTAAATCCTTCCCCACCAATACTGGTATAACTCAGTCATGATTCGCTCTTGAAGAGAAAAGCAAGCAGCTTTGTTGGAACTGATGCTGTTTTCACAGCAATCTTCTCATTGAGCTTTCATGGTACAAAAAATAGGAGTGGGACCATACTCAGCAGGCTCAACCACTACCCTGAAAATAATAGGATCTAGCTGTTGTGTGAGGCATGAAGGTTCTGGGTTAATTCACCAGCTGAAATGCTTGGCATCCTCATCTGAAAAGCTCTCAGCCCACCCTCCAGTGCCCAGTTAGTACTACCCTCAGAGGGCTGGCCTGAAAGGAAGAGATACAGTTTACCCTTTGTCCTGCTCTCCACGACTCAGGGATGATCAACGCAGCCTCCATACATATCTTCTTGGTCCTACAGTGTCTTTTCCATGACTGGAGCAGTGCTGAGATGATCTATATTCTGTTGAAACCTTTGGCATCATCTCTTTGTACTCCTGCACTGGCTGCTACACAGTGAGTCCTGCAGAGCACTTTGAAATTTGCAGTGGATATTTTTCCCTCTTTCACTTGACAAATACTTCTCCCCTGTTGCAGAATAGGTCTGTCTTGTATTTGCTAATGGGGTCCTTCAAAGAGGATAAGTATCATGCTTTTACCCATTTTTAAAATGAGTGAATAAACCCAGATTCTGGCAGATTCTAAATATCCAGAAGTGATTTTTCTGTATCAGAGTTGTTCCTGAATTTTGTGATTTTTTTTTTTTTTCTCTTCATACAGATATATCTGTTCCTGTAAAACGTGTCATCAGATCCAGGGTGGGGTAAAGAAAGAGGAAGAGCTCCACCCAAGCTTAGTGGTTAGGACACTCATCTGAGATGTGGGAGATCCATATTCAAGTCAGTGTTTTCCTGGTTCAAAGTAGGGACTTGAACCTGCTGACTATTGAGTTGAGGATGCAGGGCTTGGTCTCCCAGCATATTTGAGAGGTTTTGGTTTTCTTTTGTATTTTGTTGAAGACAAATTTCTAACACTGAAATTATTTTGCTTGAAATGGAATATCTCTTTTCAAGCCAGCCCTAATTCCCTACATGGCAAACTCAGCCAGGGTCTGAGAAGCAGACTTTGCCATGGCTTTGGACATGAACATTTGGAGGCAGAGCCATAACTGAGTGTCCCTTGGGCTCTGTGGATGGGTGTGCAGCAGTTAGCTGCTTGTCTGCTGCACATGGACATCAACCACACACCAGAGCACTTCACATGTGGAGAAATATAGAAGAACTAGGGCAGTTTTTCTACACTGTAAATAATCTTAAGGTACTATTTTCTTGTGTCTTCCTGCTTGTCATCTTTCACTGCATTGGCTTCATTCATAGGGATTTAGACTATCTGCAGCATGTTGGGACACACTTAAAGAGCCATTTAAGTAGCTTTGCTTGAAGCTTTCAGTCCAGCCAACAAATAAAGGAAGGAGCTGATAGTGAGGTTAGCTGTACACAGAAAGTAAAAGTGAGCTCATTGAACAAATACTACCGCTTCTGTGAAAATCTGATTGTGTTTAATGTTTGACAATATGGTTTGTTCTTTAAAAAAAATAATTGTCATTCATCCTGATGTATCCATGCATTTTGGTATATTTAGCTGACCTATCATCACTTCAGACAAGCTTTCTCACAACAAGTGACTACTGAATTTTTCTCAATGAAGGAAAATTCTACATTGCCTTTACTGAAAAAAAAACCAACTTGCATGAGTGTGTAATTACACCTAGAGTATTTTCTGATGAAAAACTTTCTGGTTTGGAATTAAGTTAATTTTGTTGCACTAACACTCCACAGTTTAATGCATGTATTTTCATTACTTGGCTAGTATTTAGTAAGAAATTGTTTTGGTTTCTGAAAAACTACAAGGGATTCCAGGTAAAGAGAAATTATAATGTGATGAGAGACATTGAGAAAAAACATACAGTTTATGTTTATAAAGCTGAACTATAGAAACTGGGTGACTACTTACGTAATAGATCAGACTCAGCTGGGGAATGGTAATTCATGCCTATTTATCTTAAAGATCTATCACTTTTAATGGAGGATAATAACACTCAAAACAGCCACATACATGCCTGGAAAAAGCCCACGTGTGTAGGTGCAAAAATTTGCCTTGCCTCAGGCACATACACTTGAAAAATTGAATGCTGTGATTATAGGTTGGTTTTGGCAGAATCATGAAGAAAAAACCCACACCACACAATACTAATATCTCGTCAATTGTAATGCTGTATCTCTTTAACCCTTCAATTTGTTTTTTCATAAATTTTTATTGTGCACATCACAGTAATTTTGGAGTTACATGTTGGAATTACCACAAATTTTAGCAACTAAGACCATCTCCTGGTACTAGTTTGGTTTTTTGCTGCTAAAATTGAGTCTATGCTTGTGCCAGAAACTGTTTATCATTTACATTATTGGAGGTAGCACCTGAAACCACACTGTGCTGGGGGCTGGACAGAGGATGTGCAAAACGTTTGTGTAGGATGTGAGTGTGGCTGGAGAGCTGTGCTGTCCTTCCTTGCTGAGAGTGCTGGCACTAAGCCTCATGGTGGCTGGAGCTAACAGCCTTGAGAAAAGAAAAGGAGAGACAGACACGTGTCAGCAGCAACCAACCTAAGGAGTCTCTGGTGCGGGATACCTCCTCCCATTGCAGTTCCACCTTTGAGCACATGTGTGGCTGTTCAGCCCCTCCCTCAGAAGCAGGGTGCATAGGAGTGTACTTTCCTGATGAGATGCTAAGATATTAATAGAGACACGAGACTTATGATGAGCATGAGGTTATGACTTTCCTGCAAATGTCTAGCACACTGATTGTTGAAGCCTCCAACAGTGAGGTTTTACAAGGGGATTCAGCTAGGTCATTTTCTTCATCACACCTTTTTGTGGAATGGAGACAGGGAGAGCTGACTGCTCTGTGCACTAAAACTCTCTAGCCCCGATCTTGCAAAGAGATTGTTTCTTTTACTGGCTTCAGTTGCAGTCAAGTCATTGCAGATCTCCTTGTAGGACTGGGGTCCTCATTGATCCTGATGAGCAGCTATTCAAAATAACTGTTGTTACTGACTGCAGGTTTAGCAAGATGGTGTTCTAGCATTGCATCACTAGGGATCACACTCGTAAGTTGCAGCCAGTTTTGCTGCTGATTTTAACTGAAATATCTCTCATCTCAGTTTTCTACATTGACTATCTGTTACTGGTTAATTCTTAATTCAGACCAGAGAGGCCTCTCGTGTGGTGTACAAGGTGCTGTGAATGTCTGTCCTGCACTAGACCTGTCTCTCACTCACTGCAGTGTCCTTGATCCAGTAGCTCATGCACAGGATGCAGCATGTGGCTCTGCAAATCACTGACTAGCTGCACCTGACCTCCAAGGTGACAGCAGCAAGCATGGCCACTGCACTGTACTGCGGCTGCTGGTGGCACCCCAGAGGGTGGGCACTTGTAGGGTTCTGTCTTGTCCTACTTCAGCCTCCACCGTCACGTCACACAGCAGACAAGTCCTGCTGCTGTGGGCCAGAAGGTGTTTAGGTGCTTAAGGTTTGTTTGCCTTGTATGTGTCAGTTTTCTTTCACAGAGATTTCCTCTGGCTGTAGCTACATTGCACTAATATCCAGAAAAACTTTTTCTTCTTTCACAAAAGCTTTTTCTTTTTCCACAGCTATCTTCTATACCCATCTGAAAAGCAAGTGGTTTTTGTGCTTCCTAAACCCAAAAGTCTTCTAAAGCCCCAGATCAAGACTGAGTGTTTTAACAGCAGGAATTGAAGAAGAGGCTCTTGCGAGCACATCTGTGGCAAGAGGACAATGTCCCCAGCCAGGCTATTTCACGTCTGACATCCTGCAGCAAGGGTTTCCCGTGACCAAATTTTCATCCATGCAGAGAGGAGAGACATAGGTACTTGATGGGAGATGTAACCTATCCGGGACATTTGCCTATGTTTGAGACATGTTTAACCAGATTTCCAGATTGAGTTTCTCATTTTCAGTTGAACATATTTTGCTTTTCAACCTTCTTGGTTTTGTCCCAGTTACTGTACTTTTCTATGGACAGACCAAATAGAGAGATCATACTTGTTCTTAATATACGCTTTTCAGGACAAAAACCCCAGGCATTTTATGGGGGTTGCTTCTTATTTCTTCCGTTAGAGGCATCTCTGAAAACATCTATATTTTTCCATTTAGTAAGGACAGCTCATCTGATAATCAGTCCAAAATACTGCCTCTGACAGTGAGAGGTAAAGGATTGCTGTATTCTTGTTTTTCTCTCTCTTTTTTTTTCTTTTTTTTTCCTTTTTGGTTTTTGTTTGCTTGTTTGTTTTTGTAGTTTTGTTGTTGTTGTTGGTTTGGAGGTTTTTTTGCATATCTCTATTTAGAACAGCTACTAATATTTGCAGAGCAATGTGTGAAGAAAAGGCATTTGTTAGTATGTGGCTTTAGAGGGAAGAATTTCTTTTGTGTATGCTGCTTCCACAAGCCAGAGCAGTAGAAAGCTTTTCTACTCAAGACCTCTGTAAGTTCATTGTATTTAAGAAGGTGTTGGTTTGGTAAGATGGTTAATTATTTTTGTTTAAAAATACATAAGCAGTTTAGCTGAGTTATTTAAAATCCATTTGGTTTCATTATAGTAGATATTTAGTCCCTTGCCATTTACAGTGTATTTCTCAAAATAGTTTTCTCCCTTCTGTCATTGCTAGCTGCCTTTGTTTCTATCAAAATATGAAACATTTTAAAATTACATTAAAATGATTTAAAATTAGGCTGTTGTAGTGGGTTGAACCTGAGTTGATGGACAGTCTTTTAGACTAATGACGCTTCTCACAATTTACATATTTAAACCGCACGGAAAGGCGGGATTGCCCTTTTGTCCGAGCTTGCCTGCTGGAAGGTGGGGGGGGGGGGGCCGCCGAACCTCCCGTCCCCGCCGGGCCGGGCCGGGGCCACTGCCCCTTCCCCCCTTTCCCAACGCTGCGGCACGGACCCTGGGTCACTGGGGGGGAACTGTCCCAGAGCCGCAGGCAGCTAAACCCAGCCATGGACTGCTCACAGCTAAACCCAGCCATGGACTGTCACACGGCTAAACCCAGCCATGGACTGTCACAC
>NW_024581093.1:19246722-19360212 GCF_017639235.1 Corvus kubaryi | reverse complement strand
TGTCACACGGCTAAACCCAGCCATGGACTGTCACACAGCTAAACCCATCCAGCGCGGCTCCCTGGGACCGGCGGGTCCCTCTCCTCTCCGTTCGGAGCCAGCGGGAGCCGGCGGAGCCTCCTGTCTGCAGCCAGCACACTCCGTGCTGAACTGAAGAGGACACCACACAGCCAGCAGCACAGAGGGAGCGAGGCTTTCTCCACCGTAAAGCCCGAACAAGAACACTCTTCAACACGGCGGCTTCAGAGTCAGAGAGAAAGAGAAAGTGAGTCCTGTGGGACAGAGCTGGAAATGGCGCCGGGAGAAAAGAGGGCGGTGCCGCGATTCTCGCGCGGAGCTTAAAAAACCTTCTTGCATGCCGTGGTAAGAAACTGTAATACCACAAACTGTTTGTCTCTTTGATCCATTGGAAGAACATGGGGGGATGGAGAATCAACGTGTGGCCTGTGAACATTGTGAAGAGTGCCTATGCCAGCCTATATAAAAGCAGCGAGAGGTTTTTAGAGACTTGTGGCAAAGAAAAGCCTTTGTGTGCAGGCCAAAATAACTTATCCTTAAAAAGATTAATAACCCCATGTGATGGCCCATGTTTTGCAGTGTGAAGGAACTGTGAGATTTTTTCATGGAAGAGATGCTTTATACCACAGCAGATTGATTGTTTCCGGGCGGGTCTGCTGTTGGTGGCAGTTTGGGAACCACGTGCAACTGAAGAAAACCCTTTTCTTCCTTAAGCATAAGAGAGAGACTTTTCAAGAACTGGAACACTGACTAACATCCCATGTTCTGTTATCCTTTGTGCGAGTTGGGTAAAAGGAGAGAAGTGCTGGAAAGGGGGTGGGGGGGGGATTTGCTTTAATTTCTTGTTATTTTCTCTTTACTTTTGATTCTATTAGTAATAAAACTTTTTCATTGTACTGCAACTGTTTAAGGTTTGTGCCTGCTTTGCTTTCTCCTAATTCTTATCTCACAGAAGGAAAATAAGTAAGTAATGAATATTTTGAACCCAAACCACTACACTTAATTGGTGTTTCCGCCCGGTTTTCGAACTCAACCCGCTACAACTATATGAGTATAATTTGGAAAATATGTTAGATTGACTCAGTCTAATGAGTCAGGCCTACTTTCTAGATACATTTGATGTATTTTAATATTTTATCTGAATGTCAATAACTCAATGAAGTAAATAAAAGGAGAATGAAAACAAACAAAAAAATGCTCTAGTGAAGTAAGAAAAAATAACATTGTAAATATAGGAACAATTAGGAGCTGATTCTGCATTAATTTTGCCCCTAAATTCCCTTTTATTTTGCAAAGATTTTTCTAGATAAAACTTCACCTAGGTAACATTCCCATTTCAAATTAAAGAAACATAAGTTTATTCAATAGGACTTCAACTCGGAGTGGAGATTTCCATTACTTAACACACATCAAGGAGCTATGCTCGTGCATTCAGTACTGTTTACAAAAATGGACTAATAAGAGAAAATAGCTTCATCATTGTGGTTTTCCTTGTGGTCGGCATCAACACAGGAGAAGGAAGGGTATGGAGGAAGGGTAGTCACATTTCAACAAAAAGACAGCAGAGCAAATCTTGCTGTTAGGTGGGTGTAAGGCCATAGCTAACTGCCAGCTTTAAACAAGGGGATGCAGAATCACTCTGCTGCATCCAATAAAGAGGATCTGCTGGTGTATCAATAGAATTATTCCAGGCAAGTAGGAAAAAAGCCCAGTGTACTGTTTCTGCTTGCATGTTTAATCTGCTCTTGCAAGGCATATCTTGCAAGAGACAATCTTGGGGGTAAATTTTCCCAAGCGAGTCTCTTTAAGCCCACTGAAGTAAGATTTACACCTCTGTAGTTGATCCAAGGTTTGTGTTCCAGCTGCCAAGCCCTGAGCAACCTCCTCATTATTTTCCACCATGGATTTATGCAGCAGTTTGCCATTACTTGAGCTAATGTTACCAGATGCATATTGCTCTGATAACCTAAATCACAATATATATATGGATAGCAATGACCTAGAATCATGCAACTGCTTCTCTGGTCCCTCCTCACAGAAGTAGGTAAAAAAAATGAGGAGCTAAATATAAGAGTTGGGAACGAGACAATTCTGTGGCCCTTGACATGTGAACTGTACAGGGTCCCACCTATTTCTAGCAAAGGGCACCACAGAAACTCTGTCTGAAGCACAGTCCTGCACAGAGCTGAAGTCACCCCTGCCAGCCAAAAAGTCTGGCGGTTCCAGTGATGCTTACATGACAGGTACTGGGGGGAACTGAGGCCCTTTGCAGGCTTTTGTTTGGATGAGTTTGTGCATGAGTGATGGGCTTGCACGATCAGTATAGGAGTATTGATGCATGTGAAATGCCTGCCATTGCAAAACATTAAATTGCATTAAATTACATTATACTAGATCTTTTGGATGAATAATTTGCAATATTCTTTTACCCAAAGGGCCCTGTCTTGAGTTCTTTTACCTAGCTTAGATTCCCAGTGACACTGAAATAAGAGTTGAGGCAACTGTGTTTGGAAACTTCAAAGAAAACATATGTATCCACTTTGCTCAACATGGGTGTCTGAAGAAATGTTAAAAGGTGTTCAAGATGCAAATGTGTGTTTGTGAAACATTCAGGAGAATTTCACAATGGCATATAAGAGCAACCTAATTTTCCATTTGAACCCTTGTACACCAGATATGTGCCATGTGGACATCCACTCAGCACTTGTCCTGTCATTCCCCCTGACTGCTGTTTCATGAGGTTAGCGTGACAGCAGAGTTTCTTAGCCTGCAGCATCATGACTGCCTTGTGCTAATCCAGGTGTGGGTTCCTCCTGAGAAAGGTGTCTAACTGGCTGTACTGCCCCTGCTGTGCTGATAGAGTGGTGTGGAGAGCACAGGGTAGGTGATACATTGGGTTGATTTGACGGGTTCCCAGATCTAGCTCCCTGTGCAGTCACACAGGGATTAGTTCTTGCACAAGGTAAGAGATAACATGATTAGACCTACCCCTTGCAGCAGCAGCACTCACTTAGTGCACCTTGAAGCTCCATGATGTTGTTTTAGGTTTTTTCACTGAATCACAGAACTTTCTGAGTTGGAAGGGACCCACAAAGGTCATCAAGTCCAACTCTTTAGTGAATGAATCATGCAGGGATTGGACCCACAAACTGGCATTTTTAGCACCATGCCCTAACCAGCTGAACTAATCTCAGGGTCAATGTTGGCTCAGTGTTAATGCAGGTAACCCTTCAGTACATTGTGTGAAACTAGATCCTTGCACTGTGAATGCATGCAGGCTTCCCAAGGTACCAAGAGGTGGATTTCACACTAATGATAAGATCTTCACCAGTGTGACTTCCTACAAAGTGTCCAGAGATGGTTTTCTTGCTGCACCCTCTTTCCCCTGTTGCTAAAGCCCAGGGTAATAACCAAAGACTGGGAAGCAGCTGTCTGCGAACTTCATATAAATTCTCCTAGTTCTTTGACATATTGTAGAAGAACTACTTCTTAGTTTATGTCAGTTCTTTTTTAGAATGTGAATTACATTGCAAAACTATGATACAGCACTTCAGCATGTATTGCAGAGTTTCCGGGATCATGTGTAGCTGTAAACTTTCACTTCATGCTAATGTACTGCATGCTAATGGGTGAACTTTCTAAACTCAATGTTCTGAAAGCATGGAGGTATTTTGAAATAAACCCCAAGTGGATAAAAATAATCCTCTAGTATTTTACTCCCAGTTAACGTTTTGATGAGAAAACGTATGGAGTCGGGCAGTATAACTGAAAGTCCAGTTAGTCTCAGTGGTGCTATTCATGGAATAGCTCCTCTTCTGTGTTAATGCATCAGAATCTGCTGCTGATTGAATAATCTCTAAGTTCAACATCACTGAACAGGGAATATCCAGAAAGGAGCCATAATTACTACACAGTCATAGATCAGGGTAAGTGGACATTTTTTGGCAGTGCATTTCATAATTACTGAACCTTAGCTAAAGTCCTAAAGTTGTGGATGCAGCTGAAGACAGGAGTTGATATATTGTGTAGGTCACCTCACTTTTGTAGCTTTTTCCACTTTAGGCTGAGAAATAGTCTCTTTCCCTGAACCATCCCCTCTTTCTGGCTCAGTCACTCTAATGATTCAATGCAAAGTTGAACAGCGGCTCCCAAAAAAGCTGAGAAAGCCCTTCTTCCAGTATCAGTGGGATAACAGGTATGTCCCTCAATTACAGAAGGGAATTAAACCCATTTCCCTTCCACACTGTCCTTTTGGGTGAATTTTTGCCTCTGAGCTGTTGGTGAAGGGTGGGCTGAAGCCAATGGTCTTAAGAAGATGACCTCACGTTCTGTGAGGAGACCACTCTGCAAGAAGCATTGAGGTTCCTTACTTGCTTGAATAGTATAAGGAAGATGGAGACAGTTCCTATGAGCCTGCTGCACGGATTTGGGGCTTACCTGTGCCCAGATCAGGCACACTAGCATGGGCAATTCAGACAAAAGCAGCTGGGACTTTAAAGATTAGGGTCTTTTTTGTCTCCAGGCAGTGAGTTCTTTCTGTCAAACATATTGTTAGAGTAAGTTTTGTTGAATCAAACAGAGGATTTCCTGATTGTAATAAAATGAACAGAATAAAAACATTAAATGCAGTCCTGATGTGACTCCTAATTGAGTAGATTCATCACCAACTTACTGTGCTATTGTATATCTCAGTGGCAAAACTGTGTGGACATCTGAGAAATTGGTACAAATAGTGAAATTTGAGTTCTAGACCTCATTGTAGGCAGAAGGCTAAGCTGCCTTATTTTTGACCTGATCAATGTTTGCAAATGAAAGTTTAGAGGCTTGGTGGTGTTTCAGGATAATTTGAAAATTAATTTATATTTTTAAAACTCTTACACGAAATGTCAAAGATTCTCTTCTTGGGACATTGTGCTGTGTTGCTGACTTGAGCAGGAGTTTAAACATGGATACGCTTTTGAAGGAGTGGATCCTGAACTGGCATGGTAAGTGCAGGTGGATGTTGGATCCTGCTTATTACTTTTAGAATCCAGGGTTCCAACACTGCTGTTTCATTAAGCTTACCAATGCTTATCTTTGGTGTCATCCAGTGAATTGGGAACTGGCATGGGAACCCCCTAAGAATGGGTTTTCTCGGGAGGACTTTGGTTCTTTTGGATTCCAGAGTAGTCTGAAAATGTTAGAAGCTGAGTTAATCCTCTTATTCTGAGACAACTCAAGGTTTTGTTGGTTTTTTTTTTTATAAACTGGTAGTAAGAGGTGAAGATGAAAACAGAATTACAAGGAACATGGTGAGAAATTAGTTCTGCAAAGGTGGCTGAGTCTTATTTTTCTCCATCAGTTTGTTGCCCTTGATATTTGTATAATTCATTGCAAAATCTTTCTGACAAGTCTTTTGTTTGGTGGGGAGGACAGAATTATGAAAGTGCTTTTTTGAGCTCCTAATTCCCCTAGCTGTCCTGGTGTTGACACCTGAGGTACCAGAGCAGCATGACAGTTTAGATCAGCATTAACTAGCAGATAATATCAGTAAAGATTTTATTTCCTATGCTAATCAAATGTGGTATCGGTGATATCTGATGACAATTTCTGTCTTTTTAATAATTTTCCGTCTCTGGAAAGTCTTGAATACTCAATTATAGTTGCATTCCTGGAATCATCTGTTCTCTGCACAGAGATGCAATAAGATGTTTGCTCCAGTTAAGCCAAGACTGAATTGTGCCTCAAGGACTCAGCCAGCCAGCTGCTGAATCTTTATCAAACTGACACAGACAACCCTCATCCCTGGTAGGGAGATCAAATACCCCTCACAGGAACATGATCTTCTTTCAGCCTTTTAAACATCACAGTGTAAACTGGAGCACACATTGACTTGCTGGCTGGGCACAGAGGGAGAGACGCCTGCAGCCCCTTACCTCTGCCCTCACCAGCTGTGGCAGAGAGACTGTGCTGCAGGTTCCAGGGAGTGTGAGGATGTATTTGGACAGCTGCAGAACATGAACAAGGGGAAGAAAAAGGGCTGTCTCCGGGCAAACTTATCCTGATTTATAATAAAACTATATTTATGTTAGTCGTAACCACGTTATTCAATATAATTGGGGTCAAGAATTGAATGAGTCTAAAAGAATGCAAAAAATAGTTTCAAAATTCCCATTATAAATAAAGACCTGGTTTAGAGGTTTTGTGAGAACTCCAGAAGCTGCAAGGGTAGTAAACCCCCAGTGTTTTCCAAAAGACAATGCCAGAAAAACCACATGAAAATTCCTCTTAGTGGAGACTGACTGCTTTAAATTTATTTTTTTATTTTTTGATGCTTGCTGGTCGCTCATGCTGCCCTCACTGTCATTTTATTTTCATGCTATTTCTGTGCAAGCTGACTGGTTCATCACTGGTGCATCCTAATACCAGTTAATGCCAGGGACTTGCTGTTTGTAGCTGCTAGGAGGCAGTTTCCATCCCCTCAGCATGCCCCAAGTTATCAGCAGTTGTCAGTCAAACAAAGCCATGGCAGTTCCCTCCAGACTTGTGTTTGTTAGATTTCCAGCTGGGAAATGTATGTATTTTCCCCCGGGTGCATTTTAGAAGGGTGGCCACTGGGCTGAGGCCAGTTCTGCTCCCCTTTACATTTTTGTGCTACCCTAGAGCAACATTTGTTTGAAGAGTTCCTACTATTTGACCAATTTTTTTGCATCTTGCTTCTTTGCTTATGCTCTGCCTGGTAGGATGATACCAAGCCCATACTGGAAGCTGTGCCTTGGCACACCTTTTAAACCATGAATTTTACCATGTTTAGCTCTGTCTAAAAGGATGCTACTCCCATCAACAAGAACTCTCCTGACTATTGCTTCTCTTCACAGTTTTCAAGCAAATGTGAATATTTACCCCCTTTCTCAAAGCTTCTCTTTCTACCTACTCCTGCCTTCTTCTTCCATGGTACTCTGGAGAAACACTGACAAATAGTTCTCTGCAATCAACTTTTTGTGGCTGTGTTGCCATAACTAAAGAAGGTGTCTTCATTTTGACCAAAAAAAAAAAATATCAAAATGTGGCTTGTAAACTCTAGTAATGCACACATTTTCTGTTACAGTTAACCTTTGTTCTTCAGTTAAGACTTATCTCAGACTTAAGCCAAGGGTCATAGATAAAACCTCCCTGTTTTGTTCTGCCTCTTAAGCTGAGTTGCATCAGTGAACCATTAACTTAGTAGATTATTTACTGTTACCTTTATGGAAGAAATGCATACTGTACTTTTTCTGCACTGCTTGGGTTTCATTTATATATGGCCCCAGTTCTATATGTTCCTCACTGAGGCAGGGCCTTCATACCATAGAAAAGTAAACAGGCAACTAAAATTTCCCTGAACAGTAGTCAAAACAGAGAAATTCACATACTTTTGTCCTCATATCTTTTCTATTTAACATGCACCACTAATAGTCCTGATATAGCAACGTTAGAGTTAGATAAGCGTTAGCCTCAAGTTAAACTGCAAAGGCTGTGATCTGAGTTGTGCCTGGATCCTACAGGGAGCTGCAGCCAATCAATTATAGCTCCCTGATCTGAGGACAGGTTACAAACTGGCCCTAGCACTGATCAGAGTAATATTAGAGACGATATTACAGCATCTTGGGGGCTGCTCTAATCATGACCAGGTGCCAGTGGCCGCTGTGGCCTGTCAGAACATGGCTTGTGTTGGGCTACACCCCTCTGTGCCCTTGCTGTTGCCTTGCAGGGGGCTGCAGGAGTCACTTGCACGAACTCTGTGACAGGGTAAACTATCCAGGCTGAAAACGAGTGAGTTCTTCCAAGGGGGCAGCATATGAAAAGGGAGAGGCCGTGGGCTGACTAAATCATCCTCCCATTGGGCAACTCAACAGGAAGAGATAACACAACAGGAGACATCTGCCAGCAGTAACCAGCTTTTTTGCTCCTTGACTAGCAAATGGAGCCTTCCTGGCATGACGATTTTCCACTTCCTCCCAGTTTCACCAGCCTATCTTTGAGAGTCAGATTTTACAGCAATTTTTGGGGAGTGGACTTCCCTATTTCTTCTCCTGCACACTCCTCTTTGCTGTTGCCAAATGTCATCTCCCCTCCCAACATGCTGGAGCTCCCCAAAGCAAAGGGATTGGAGTGTGAGGAAACAAAGGGATTTGTCTGATTCAAGTTTCATTTGGTCTTTCAATAAATTGAGAAATAAATGAGATGTCCCCCTCCACTCCCTATTGACTGGGCCTGTGCATGTAGGTCAGGCATCTGGAACTGGATTTTCCAATGGTTGGGAAAGAACTTAATCCTTAAGAGGAGATTTGCAAGGAGGTGTGGAATAAAAGGGATAGGTTTCCAAAGCCGTTACAGTGGGAGCCAGAGAGAGGTGATTCACTCAGCTCTGCTAGTTGCCTTTTACAGATGCCTTTTAGAGGAGGCCAGAGCTCCTAGAGAAGGGTGGTGCAAGCCAGCTATGGCTGCTTTTATGATGTTTACATTGACTTCAGCTCATTTCTTGACAAAGCAGGGCTTACTACTGCTTTCTTTCTGTACTGTGGGGAGGGATAATTTTAATCTCTTTTGACAAGCAAGTTTAGTTCTGCACAGCATTGCTACTTCGCTAATGGGGATAGCTGGGTCTGACAGTGGTGTGAGGGGAGCAGAGCAGGAGCTTGACCCACCTGCTCTGTACCAGGTTTGATGATGCTGCAGAGACTCTGCATGCTCTGAGCAACCCCCAAAAGTCTTTGGACTGCTTTTAGAAGCAAATTCCCTGTGGCAGCAGACAAGACTGGGGACAACACTGCTGGCTGCTATCTTGATAAATCTAATGTGCCAAAAGTGGCTCCATCTCTGGGGGCAAAGGGGAAAGAGGACAAACAGAGAAAAAGTTGGGATCTCACCGTTTTCCACACACACACAGCTGCCTTAAGCACATGGCTGCTGTGCCTTGTGCAGCACTGTTCAGCTTGAGCCTAGGTTGTCCAGCTGTGTAAGTGAGAGACACTGCTCTGTCTTTAAGCACCCAATTTAACCACAGAGCCAGAAGCTGGTGGCAAACTAAACTTGGGCTACTTTCCTTCCAAGGCCCAAGAGTACACCACCCTCTTGGATACAGGTCCAAGATTTCACCTCTCTCAAATGTCTTCTTGCCCTCTGGTCTGATGCTGCTCAGACCACTCAGCAGCTGAGTAGTTCATGCCCTTGTACCCTCCACTGAGGGCTCAGGACTCACAGTACCCACATGCAGAGCCCATCTCCCTTATCCTTCACTTTCAGGACATAGGCAAGTATTGAGGCCGGGTTGGGGTCTGTGGCTCAGACCCAGGAAGCCGTGACCGACCAGAGAGAGCGTCCCGCAAGGGACAGCACCCCAGAGCTCTGCGGCGATTCCTCGGCTGCCGGGGTGCCTCTGCAGAGGGGTGCCTGTCTCAGCAGGCTGCCAGCTCTCTGGGGATTCAGTGAGAGGGATTTCAGCTCTTGTTCTGCGAGGCAAACCCCAGGCTGGACCAAGAGGACAGAGACGAGAGGCTCCTTTAGCAGTTCCGCATGAGGCAGCTTTATCAGTCCACACCCCGCGAAAGGGGACGAGCTCTCTGAACTCGAAGGGGGAGAAGGGTAGATCTTATAGGGATACAAGGGTGGGTGTGAGAGGGTAGAAGCCAATGGGTTACAAGGAGTCTACATAGGGTCTCCCAGAGGATCATGGTTCTTGTTTTCTCTCACCCTCACCAAGGGGATTCTGCTGGGAGGTTATGCAATCTCTTTATCTCAGCAGGCCCCCTTCCAGGGCAGGGGCTGGGCATACCCCACAGGCAAGCACAGATAGGACACACCTTTCCATGTCCTTCAACTTGTGTCAGCATTTCCAGGCCCCCTGCCAGCAGCCCCCATCATCCCCACATACTCCACCACTTCCCATGTGCTGCTTTTGGCACTGTCCAAATGCAGCACAGCCCTCAATGCTCTTTCCAGGCAGCTTAAGAAAGTTGAGTGAAAGCTTATAACCTGAGGCTAACTCAGAATACTGTGTAAATTTCCTTTGCCCACCTCCTCTAAAGGAGTATATTGTATCTGCACCTGGCTATATGGGACAAGATCTTGTGCTCCCAAATCAGAGTCGCCCTTTGCCCACCCTGAGTTGTGCACAGAGATGTTGTAGTAGGTGAGTCACAGGGAGCAGACTTAGATGGGAAACAAACCTCTTTGAGTGCATGAGACCCGCATTCAAGTCAAACTCAAAAGTCCTATTTGCTGCATGGATCTAACACCCTTCTCTTTTCTCTTTCCCAGCCTAGATTCCTTCACGCAAAACAGCCCATATCAGTGAATCTGAATCTAGTTGGTTGCCACAGTACATGATGTTGGGTGAATTTTAAGTAGCTTTAAATGCACTCACTGAATCAGCTTTGAACTCATTTTAATTAGACCAGTGTGTCTTTGTGAATGGTTGATGCTTTTTGTTTCCAGCTATAACATGGTTCTGTGCTTCAGCCCTGACCTTGCTCTAGCCATGCTTATTTGCCCCTTTTTAAAGACTCCTTTGGATGCAGGACTGTGTAGATTATGACTGTGTGGCTTACAGTAAGGTTGTAGAAGAAACAGTTCCATCCTATCCTTAGTGTTCATGATGCTGTTCATAATCAGTGTCAAGATAAAAATCTGCTAGTGTTTTTCCAAAGGAATGAAGCTATAATTTTCCTCTGCATGATTTTAGTTCTGAAGAGGAGTTTGTTTTGCCCCTTATTACAATAGAAGATTTCAGAGTTGAGCAAGAAATTGAAAAAGTTGAGGTTAAGTAAGGTCAGGAAGAGAAAGCCCATGTGGCCTTAAGTGTCCTTAACAGGTGGAATTTAAGTACCTTTTTCCTTCTCGGGAAGACACAAATAATTCAATTCTGATTTTCCCATGACTTGGAACTTCTATTATTATTGTTTTATATTTTCTTCTATTCTGTCCTTCAGTGCATGTGTTATTTTTAGCTGCCTGTTGCTCTCTCCTATAAATGTAAAATGTGAAGAAAAAACCTTCAGCTGCACGATAGGACTGAGAGATGTAGTAAAAGTAACACCTGTGTTGCTAGCTCTGTTCATGGTGGTACTGTCTGATAGTTCTCTGGGGTTCATGTGTAAGAACTCCTACTCCAGGGTATGTCTTGGGAAGAAGGCAAACTTACCTTTGGGTCATTCTTCCTCTGCAGGATTTGTAGCACAGCCTAAATTTTTTTCCCAGACCTTTTCTTCCAGAATTTTAGAAAGGGAAAACATTGTTTTTCAGGAAATTAGATATTTCATGTTGACCCTTACCTCCCACAGAGGCTTTGGCTGGTGATATTAATTGCTCAAATTCTGCAGGAAGGAAACTTTGGCTATGTGGAACGAAAAAGCAAACTCATGCTCTTTCAAGCTCCTCCTTATTATATCCATTGGCATTCAAAAGAGTGAGAACATAAATCTGTATTGAAAATGCAGGCACTAAAATTCTGAGCACAGTATTTTTCTTTTCCGTGCTTAGGTCTACTCTCATTCATCATGTAGCAGTTCCAATGAAGTCAGTAGATTTTACCCTACATGAAAAAATGCACAAGGATTCAGGGTTTGCACAGAATTCAGTCCTCTGTAGTTTTTGCTTCAGGGACCACAATGATCTCCTTGTTAAAGCTGTGACCAGTGCACATCACCCTTCAAATTCCTACTCCCCTAAATGTTCTACCTCTTGAAGACAGGGGGTACCAGTGCATTCCCCTTCCACTGCAGTTTCTGCAGGATTTCCTCTGTGAAAACTTCATCATTTCTAAGTTCACTATTTGTCTCAGTCACTCATAGTCTGTCTTTAAAAACAGTTTCATTTATGTATTGCTTAATCAGTGCTGTTCTTATGTTCTTTTATTTTTGGATCTAGAACTTTAGACCTGTAAGATGGCTCTGAGCAAGCCATTGCTAAGAACCAGTGAGCTCCCAGGTCCTTGAAAGTGGAAAAAGACTGGGGTGACTCCTCTTCTGCTTGCTCTCCCTGCCAGACCTTGCAACAAGCAAGCTCAGTTGTGCCCAAAAAACAGGCTTAGGTCACGTGTTAAAAGCTGAGCACCAACACTGGTGCATGCTAAATCACCTGAAAAGGTTGGCCTGGGTTTTTCACTGTGTAGGTATGTTTTGCTATTAGCTTCCATTTTAACTGGGCTTGGAAGTGGAAATATGGCAGAGATAGTAATTGAATGATGATGTAAACAGGATGATGGGAAGCCTCAGACTGGCTGTGTACAGAACAGCCACTTGCCTGTGCCTGCTGAAGGAGGCCATGCAGGCAGGGTGAAGGCTTGGATGAATGCAGCAGTCCTTTTGCACGCGTGTGATGTCTGGTTAGTGCACAAGCTGGGCATGAATGAAGTGCATGCACTTGTATGCATGTCTACTGGTGCTCTCAGTTCCAGGGGCTGCACCATTTAAATTCTAAAATGGCTAATGATGTTTTCTATTTTATTTTGGTATGAATAAGGAAGTGCAGTACACAGCCATCTTTACAGTCAGCCATTTTCAGTTCCCCTTTTTTTCTTGTCCACCCTTGGACACGAGAACTCCCGTGAGCGCATGTAGCTCAGAGGCAATCCATGATCACTTCAGAAATCATTTGAGTCCTTTAGTTGACCAGATTTTACTGGAAGACTTTGTTCTGATTTCAGTAACAGAACTATGCAAATAATGAAAATAATTAAGAGCAGGATCCACTTTTTCACATAACACTTTCAAGGAACTTTTCGGTTCCTTAATTTTCACATTGTACTATGAATTTGTTGCTATAGTTCTGATACTGTATTTGAAATCAGCATCTTAGACAATGGTAGGATTACTTCAACTATAGTAGAGAAAAATCATGACTCTAGATGCAGCGATGAAGGGTAGAGTAGGAAATAGTGCTGAAAGATAAGCTGGCACCACAGCTGGTGCAGCAAGAAAACTGCTCAATTACAGAACAGTTGGAAATAATGCTTAGGAAAGATGTCTTCAGTGACTGAAGCCCCCTCACTTATGTGATTTTAGAGCTAGAGTAATAGGGCCCCATATGGGGAATGTTTTTCCACAGGACAGGTTGTGCCCTGTTTTAGTGAGATCCACATAACAGGTGCTTATCCTAGACTGCTGATATTGAAGAGCAACCTGCCTTTAGGAAACGGGTCAAAGATCCATTGACCAAAGGTCTCCAGGTAGGAGAAGAGGGTGGGTGGTGATGAAAAATGACTGATGTTTGACTTGAGTTCCAGTGAATTTAGCTGAATTAGCATAATGGGTCCTTTGAGGGAAAGTACATAACATCTTTGCAGTCCGTTGGACTTCCCAGCATCATTCAGTTGCAGAAGATGAGGTTGTTCTACTGCTTACCTCCTTGTAGCATTACTGTATTGCTAATAGCATGGATCCTATGGTTCATTTACTAGTGGGCCAGATTTTTTAAGCTAAAAACTGGGATCCAAACCATGTGAATAAACCATCTAGCCTTTCTTTAGGAGACCGCATGCATAATCAATGATGTTAGTAATGCTGAAGAATTGGATTGATTTGCTTCAGCAGTATAAAGATTCCTTATTATCATGGCAAAGTGGTTTTATAATGTGTTTATCAGCTCTCAGAATTATACGAATCATTCTTCCTATGCACAGGGAGTGTACATGCCTACAGAGGCTGTCTCAGTATTGTGACTACTGAACAGCCCATTGACTCTGCTGGTTAAAATATGTGCATAGTAGTGTTGTGGTGGTTCTCAGCGTCTGGTATTTCTGGGCTAACTACACGAGAGTGACCTAAATTGAGTCCTGGCCATTTTCCTCTCTGTATATGTTGTAATAATCTCTTCCTCCCCTGCCTGTCGTCTCTCCTCGCAGTCAGTGACCAGTGGCCTCAGCTGCTCTGGAGCCCGTTTCTCACTGTTTTGCAGCTCACTGACTGGCTGGGTGCAGCAGTAGGCTGAGGAAACACAGCAAAACTGAGAAGAGAGAAACCAGGTTTATTTGATGAGTTTGTAACTTTAATGTAATTTAGATCAAATATTGTTAAGAAAACCCAAGCTATTGGGAGGAAATCATGCAGAAGATAATTTTGTCGCCAAAATAATTTGCCAGGTTCTAGTCATTTTTGGTAACAAAACCAGACCTGCCAGCTTCTAACTAAACTGGCAATAATGAAAAAATAACCCAAGGTCTGAGCATGGCTATATGTTGTCTTTCACAAGGATGGAAAGTACAGCTTTTCTTAAAAGTGTTTTATTTTGGTTTTGGCATTTTACATGCATATTCTTCATCAATCCAGATTTAGAATTCTCTCTTAAGAGGTCTAAATGAATGGTGCACCTGAAAAAGGCACTTGTTAACTTTTATACATTCTTAATAATGTTCTCAAAGGAGTAGCCACTATAAACAGGACCTGCACAAATAAGTTATAGACCAGTGTTTAAAGCTACACTGATTGTTTCCCTGATTATGCAACCCATTCAAATCTACAGAAGATCTACATTCATTAGCAATTTCTGACTCAAGTCAAACAACCACAGTAGACCAAATTTCAGATGCCAAAAGTCAAACCACAGTCAGACTTGCGAACAGTAAGTACAATACATAGAGAGGGATTTTGAAATGCTGTTTTAGTCAACTTTTCATAGTAGTGAAAATGATGTTACCATTTAAGGAATTCGAGGTACAGTATGTCAGTTGCTGAAATGCTTGAATATAAACCACAGCACACTCATTTTCACAGACTGGGAAGTCAAAGTGCAGAAAAATGGCCAGGGAGGTACAGTAACCACTAGCAGGTCAGACCGTATCCCAGATATCCAAGGCCTAGTGTTGGTGTTAATCAGTCAGGCCTGCTGCTTTCTGTGCAGCATTACATCTCGTACAATAATTGCAATCTGAAGTAATCTGCTTTTTCTCAGCTGGGAGGGCTCTAAGAACTAGCTCTTTTGCTCACTAAGTTTTCCTTCTCACTAGGAGAGATGAGTTACCAGAAGTGCCCTACAGAGAGAACAGTACTTGTTGCTGGGAAGTTCAGCATCTTAGACAACAGTAAGTGTCCAAGGCCAAAACCACAATGCACATTCGCTTTAGACAGTCATGTGATAACATGTTTTTTCTGTTGTAAGCTGTTAAAAATAAAGCAAGGATGCAGGAAATAAATGTTAGAACAGAAGTAGTGCCCTAACTTTCCATGTAATTAAAACAGCAGGGTGACAGCCCTTGGAGCTGAACAGATGTATAATTCAGGGATGGATTTATTTTTGCCCAGATTTAAAGAAATCATTGCACAATTTCCCTACCTTTATAAAATTAATTTTTTTAATTTTAAAAATCAATTTTTAAATTGTTCTGGGTACCATGCTGGGTGTTGACAGTGACTAGGCAGCAGCAGTACAAATACTACAATACAAAACTATATCTACTTGGTTCATGTCTCTTGTCTACCACCTAACTTTTGGTTGAAAGCTGTTCTTACAGTAGGTCTCATACCATTGGGCTTGACCTGCTAGTTCTTCAAGGCAGGGAGTACTGAGTTCATTGTAGTTCAAGTGAAGTAGGGTGGTCAAAGGCAACTGATGGTGAGCAATGCCTTCATCTCTATTATGGCACATTTTATGTGGCAGTTGCCATCCTGGACAATGATATACTAAAAAACCTGATTTCTTCAGCTAAAATTTGGTGACGAGGCAGCTGCTGAGAGAGACATATGCCATCTGTGTACTAGAAATAGGGAAGGAGAGATGAGCATAAAAGATACATTTCTCCCAGGACTGCAACAGCTCCTCTTTGGGTATTGTAAATAAATCATGCCTGGTGCTGGCTCCCAATAAGAACATAATACAGTAAAAGGTTGTCCATAATTTGAATTAGGAGTGATTATCACTAATTAGCTCCTGGTCCCAACCTAAAACATTTGTCCTCAGAACAACAGCTATAAGCTAGGTACTTATTGTTTTGCACGTTAGAAATACACTTCCAGAAACAGACAGGTTACCTTCTCTTTGCAAGGTTTATATGATTTGACTGAAAAGCATGTAGCTCCAAAGCAGGCCCTTAAAAGGGTTTCAGGCTGTTTGAGCAGATGGAAACCACCACAGCTAGCTACCACTGCTGCTCTGTGGAATGAGCGTGTTGATCTGCATAGGGACAGAAATTACTATCTCCTATCACCATAACTTACACAGGACCACGAGGGCAGACAGTACAGCCCAGCAGGTGCAGAAGATTCCATGATGTGTTATCTCTAACCACAGACTGTCCTGTTTCCAGGAACGCTCTTCTGATGGAGGTGATAAGAGCTTCCCAGTAACTTCTCTTTATATAAAGGAGTTATCAATAGTGTGTCCTCAAAACAGCTTTGTAATTGCATTAGTTAGGAGGAGATATAAATATAGCTTTGTAATATTTGTAATATCCTAGTCTTTTACATGTTCTTGTTAGGTGATTGTATTATATTTGCTGCGTAGATGATAAATTAAATGTGCTATAAAATGGTACCCAAATAAATCAGTCTTGCAAATGCAAATGAGGAAATCTGCTGAATCCAGTAACACACTAGCAGGTGTGAAGATGATCACTTTTTCTCAGGGATGAAAGGATCATCTTCCAGCATTTCAATTTGTGCATCTTTTGAATCTTTTTCTTAGACGGATGGGTGAAGGTACCTTGCAGAATATAGCATGCATTAGGAGTTCCCCATAATCCAATCCAAATCAGCACAAATTTACAGAAATATCAATTTATGCACTATTCTTTAAAATAATTGGAAACAAAGTTTTTCAAAATTTCTGTCCTGAATTTCAAACCCCTGTTTTGTTATTAACTCTAGATCTCTGACATCTTTCTAGGCTTGGGCTGAATGAGCATTGGGGTTTTGCAAGAAGGCAGGTGTGGAAACTAAGGAATAAAGGCCTGATCCAAAAGCCATTCTTTCCAGTTGGTCTTGAACATTTCCATCAGGCAAAAGTAATTAAGACCATTGTACCACCCTGCAATGTCCAGGCAACACTGATATCTCACAGCATGTAACTAAGTGCATTGAGCTTTTCATAAAAGCAACTTCTGTCCTGTGTCAGCCCCCTGGCAAACACTTTCACTCCTTTTGACATTATCTATAGACTCCTTCTGGGAACTTTTGGTGCAGGCAGGCATAAAAGGAGAAAAAAGAAGAAACATGATTTGTAAGTGAAATGGCATTCAAAAGTGAAGGGAAGGTCGTTGTTTCTAGACTACTCTCCTTCTAGCAGACTGTGTTTGGGGTTTCTGGGATTCTGTGGTGAAGAAAATAGGTAATGTGCTGGTGTGTGAGGACAGGTAGGCTTTCAGAAAAATTCTAACAGGGGATTAGCATTGTAAATTGGTGTTTAAACTGCCTCAACCCTATTCTTCATTATCACTCCTTATCACTCTATTCCTCTTTCAGATTTAACTGCTGATATTCCCTCTGGAGCACATCTCCTCGAGTCAGTCTATCCATCACTTTGGCCCCTGGTTGGAGTGGGAATTTGTTATCCACCTCTGTGTTCAACTCTAACACCATGAGTTGGACTGTGTAGTGCTTATGCTTGAAGTTCATCTTGAGTCTGGAAATATTGCACTCTTGGGCCAGCTCTTGCAGAGGATTCTTGTTGTCATGTGGAGTCATAGGAAGGGTTGGAGAAATAGCCAAGGGCCTGAAATACACAGCTGTTGGACTTGCCAAAATGCCTGACTGCTGTGGAGGGGCAGGCTGGTCCAGGCTTCCAATGGTTGACAGATCTCCAGTGCCCAGACATTCACCCTATCCCAGAGCTGCTGGAGAAGACCCCACAGTTACAGCCTGACAATCAGCTGGTTCTGTGGAGGACAGCCACAACCCCCAGATCCTGCGCAGGCCACATACAAAAGCCCTGTGTGTTGCAAGAGGACTACAGACCACCCTTGGGAAGCCGTGATGGGACAGCTTCCCAGCCTCCTGGCCCCACAGCATCACCCTGAACTCATCATTGTTGCTGGCCCAGAGGCCTTCCATGAATTAGCCTGAAACACGAATGCTTGTTTTCCTCTTGCACTGAATAAGAAACTGACAATATCTAATTGTCAATACCCCTCCCCTGAGAGACATGCAACAGCATTGCTCCTCAGGGCATATTCCCCATTCCCCACTGCTGTATTTAGAACAGTTTGAGAAGACCAAATTTTAAAAATAATAATCTTTCCAAAAGCTCCCCACCCACCAGTACTCCTCTGCCAAAATGCAGTTTGAAAAAAATGAAAAAAGACAAATTTATACACTCTGATGAATGGGAGTTCAAGATGGAACCTGAACATCATCATTCTTCCAAATGTTCAATGATAATGGAAAGCCATGGTGATGATGGCATGATGCCCAGAGAGGTCCTTTGTTGTGGATGCTTGTGGTGTTGCCTCTTTTTGTAGTTTATATTAAAGGTGAAAATGTCCGTTTTCTTTAGTGTTAAAGAGTATTTTTCTCCCTCTCAGCTTATCGGTGGAAATTTTGAATAAAGCTACACATCAGTAAGTCTGCAATACTAGCGGCAAATCCCTTGCACAGTGAGTTAGCTATGTTTTTGTTCATGAAACTCCCACTTTCTGCAGATGTTATTTCTTAGTTATTTGTGAACATTTACCACAAAAGATCAAATTGACACTTTTGCTACTTCCATTTAGTATTTGTGAAGGGTGGGTCACTTAAATAGATGGCATCAGCTCTGATCCCAGATTTCATAGACAGTGTTTGCCCTGTGTATCCATACTATAACTAAAGCAAATTATAATATCAAGTAATTGTATCAATTTATAAACACTTGCTTTAGAAAATCAAAATAGGCTGAAATTTTATTGTCGAATGTTTCCTTAAAATTTACATGAAGAGAATTCTTTTATGCAAGTTGTGTCAAATGCCCTATAAGGGTCTTGAAACTCAGTGGAATAAGAGTGATGTTGAATTTGTTAGTACAGGGGTGGATGCTGGGTTGCAGAGTGCCTGCACTGATCAAATTTAGTGATTTGAATTTTGCAGCTTGGAATCAGCTATATTTGTGTGAACTCTGCTGTGCTACTGTAGTACTTGTTCAACTCAGGCCCAGACAGTAATTTCTAAAGTTGTAGAGCATATTTGTGTCACTATGATTTGACATTAAGTATTTTGCCTAATCTCATAGCTAAACTATAATTGTAATTAATTCTAACATCACTGAATCCTCTGCATCACCAGTGATATCTATGTAATAAAAGGCAGAATTTAATCTTGAGATTACCTTTTACCCATGCACATGAAGTACTGCATCAAGCAAATCTATAATTAGTCAAAACTAAAACAAAGTGCATTTCTATTATTAACAAGATTGCATAAAACTCTCTGTGCCATAGCTAAAAAATCAAAGCCAAGTAATAGTTCAGAGACAGTTGCTGCTATAAAACTTTTGACCTTAGTTACCAAATGTACATGCAAACAAATAAACTAACCAGACAGAGACAGTCCCCTAGGAGCAATCATTTGCAAAATTTTGGGGGCTTTAAGCCAACCTGTAAAGTTAATGGAATAAAAAGTTTGCTTGTTTATGCCAGCTTATTAATCAGTGCCCTTTTTCCCTATCTGAAAGGTTGTTTCACAAATTCACTTCTACTCAAGGTATCTGGTTTTGCATCCTTTACAGCAGGTATTGCTGACTTAAAGGCTGCAGGAATCAGGAAGTGTTTTGCTGAACCATCACGGACAGCACTGTGTATTTTGCAGTGAGTCCATAAGTCCCATCTTGCCAGATGCATTCTTTAGATATAGCTGTCCTCTTGGTTAGCTACTGCTTCATGTTGGCTTAAAATATTGCTGTGCTATATTGTCTAATCTGGGATCCCTTGTATAACTGGTTCATGGTAATTTTGTTCAGTAATGTTAGAGGCATTGTAAGCATTGCTTGTTCAGTGGGTTTCAGGTATGCCAAGTTAGTTCTCAATATTCCTATATTGATTCTTCTGCTTATTGTTAACCTCTGACTTTTGCTCATCTCTGTCAGAGTACTGAGATGATACAAACCCTTGATGAGGGTTCGTATTAGTGTTCACCATTCAAGTCTTGCAGTCATCTGGAGTCATGCTCCACTGATCAGTGGAAGTCGTCATTATGGATCCTTACGTGTGTTTTTTATCTTCAGCATGAATTTTGCTTTGACAACATACTCATCTGTCTTGGTTTGAAAGGCAGGTGTCTGCCAAGGAAGGCAGGAACCTCCCTTGTCATGGAAAATATGGCCCCCTTCCCTCCAAATTATTATAACTTTAAAACTGAGCGGCTTTCAGGCAAAGATATGTGAAAAGGAATAACAGTTCTTTACTAACATATATATATATATATATATATATATATGTAAAACAAGGCAAAAAAGCAACAACAGTGGCAGCAGCAACAAACAAACCCAGGAGCCCAGCGCCGCCTCTCCCGGCCGCAGCCCTTTCCCCTGGGTGCAGCTCCGCTCGCGGCCGCCAGGGGCGCTGGTGGCTCCCGGCCGGGCAGGGCGGGTGCGATGGTTCCCCCGCGCCTGCAGGGGGCGCTGTGGCGCCAGCTCGGCCGCCTCACTGCAGCTGGTTAATGGCTGGCTCAGCTGGCAGGAGAGACGGAAAAGGGGCTTCCTCTACAAATTCACGGCCGGCAGCCGGTCCCGGTGCCCCTCCGGAGAGCGAAATGGGCTGTAGCAGGAACCTCAGAGTGGCAGCCTGGAACGGCAGGGGCAAGCAGACCCCTGAATGGTAAACAAAATGTAACAGAAACTCTGCAGCTGTAGCAGGAGCCACAGGGTGTCCTGGCGGGCAGGAAGTGCTGGGTTAAAGTGTAGCGAAAAACCTTCGAGCAGCAGCGGCAGAAGAAGAAAACAGTGGAGACGGGAAGTGGCAGCCCAGCTCCCAAACACAGCCAGGAGAGGCTCCCTCGGAGGGGCTTGGGGCTCGGGGTTCCAAGTTTTCCCCTGAGGCACCTGAGTAGATGGTGAGGGTCCTTTCCAGTGAGGTCGGGTGTTAATAAGATCCCAGGGCAACAGCTACTCTTATGAGCAAAGGCTCACCTACGGTAGGAGAAGCAGCAACGGGCTGGACTCCACAGCAGCAGCAAACCCTCCCACAATAGCAACAGCTCGACTGTCCTCCGATCCCAAGAGTGAGAGAGAGCGAGAGGAGCTGAGCCCAGCCCCTCACCCTCTGGCCAAAATCTCGCAGTATCTCTGCCCTTCCAAGAGAAAACCCCTCAGCTACGAGAGTGCAGCCAACTGCACTCCTCCCCCTCCTTCTTGGCTATGTCTTGTCTTGTAGCAACAAATGGGACAAAATTCCATGCCAGAAAGAAAGGAAAAAAAAGTCCTAACCACCACCATCATCCCCAAATCTCATAAAGTACTCTTTGAAACACGTATTAGAGGCTGAAATTTATTATCCTTCTTCAGCATACTGGAATATGTACTGGTACATACTGGGGACACTTCAAGGTAGATCTTTATAAAGTGACAATTCCTTCCTACTGTCTGTGAGGACAGATAGGAAGTGTAAGCTTGTTTTCCAGAGCTTTGTTCCCTGCTGGCATTGCCTACCAACTCTGAAAACAGGGCTCTGTATCTCTAAGCCTGAGCCCCAAAGCTGAGGGAGAATCATAAATCTGAGCCTCAGCCATGCAACACCTATGTAGTGCAGCTGAAACCAGAACTGTGGTCCTTCAGATGTCCCTCCTCAGGACATCTGCCAGAGCATGTGTTTGAACAGCTGTGTAACATGCTGATCTTTTCCATTTCAATACACACCTATTCAGGGAATACTGTAATTGGCTTACTTAAGAAGTAGATAAAACATTGCCATTTAAAACTCATTCACATTGTTAAGCATGAAGAGAATGATTCCTTTATGCAGGTTTTGGTTCAGATGCTGTGTCATGGTAAGGCAAAGCCAATAAAATAGATAAGTGAATGTTAGAAAACCAGCTCAGCAAAAACATATTTTAAAGTTTACAGAAGGTTTTTCCATGTTAAGGTGCATGGAGAATGGTGTGAGGATGAACAGTGTGAGGCTGCCTCTGGATCTAGCCTTTAATCACTGAGAGTGAAAGCAAAGAAAAATGCAATGACTGTGGGTACCTGCTGTGAGGCACAGAAGGGCTTTGGATGTAGCTGTAACCCTAAATGAGGTGCCAGCAGCAGAGAGGTAACAACAGAAGAAAGCATACTACAATATTTTGTTTCCTTTTTTCGTTGTTGTTTGTTTGTTTGTTTGTTTTTGTGTTTGTTTTTGGTTTTTTTTTTTTTGTTTTTTTTTTCTGTTTTAAGTACAAGGGCACTATTTCTCAGTGTTTTGGGGCAAATCCTGTTGTTCCCCTTGCCCAACCTTTGGGACTACTCCTGGGAGAGTAAAGGGATGAGAAAGCTTGGGAAAGTAGTCCCACATGCTTGCAGATAGCTACAGCTTTTCCTGTAGACAAAGCTGGGTAAACAGTCCTTGTTCTGAAGCAAAAGCAAAGGGCCATCTTCTGCTTTTAACCCAACAATGTTCATTTCCTGAGTGGTAATCAGAAGTAAACCTTTCACAAGCTATTTTTCAAGCCAATCACCCCACCAAACTTGGATACAAGCCTGGAGTCCTATGAACTAGGCTCTGAAACAGCGGATTGCTATAACAAAAGGCTGAAGTGTTACTCATAAAAATGACACTTAAGAAAAAAGCCCCACAAAGCATCCTACATTTTGTCCACCTGGTAAGATACACATGGAGCTTATCACTATATGCCTTTAATCATGTGTCTTCCCTAGCTGTGCTGCAACTTGTTTGGGCTGTATAAACTCTTCAGAGCCCTGTCCTTGTATATTTGTGTTAAATGTCTTGCACACCTACAGAGATGTATATAAAATATAAATCCTAATCCTTATCAATAATCAAAGAGGAGCAGCTGCAGGCTGCACTTCGGCTGACCCTGGCCCAAGTCAGCTAAAGAGGAAGAAATAAAACCCCTGTATATGACACTGTGAAGCAGTAGACAAATAGCTCCTGTCTTAAATGCTCTGTGTACCCACAATGCTACAAGGACATGCAGGATTTTTCAGCCCATCAGTAACAGACCTGCACATTGTTCTGCAGATCCTTGTGGCTCCCACAAAAAAGGGCTGCAGCAAAGCGTGTGTACAGCCAGCCCAAGGCCAAGAGGACAGGCACTGGGACTGCCTTTGGGCCTGGAAGGGAAGAAATAGAGTGAGTCTGAAGTGCACCTGCCACCTGCCACAGCTACAAGGATCTGAGTGTCACTTCTTTCATACAGGCATTACTTTGTTGAAGCCAAACCTCCCATACAGCTGTTTCCATAGGCAGCTCTGTGTGATGCTGAAGTTCTCAGGATGACACAAAGTGTGAATTTGCTCTACTTTGTCTTCACTGCCTGCCAATCTTCGTTTGTTTTCAGTCTCTGCAGGGACAGTGGATATGCACAACTTCACATGTTCCACCACAGCTGAATTTTCCATACAAATCCCCACTTTACAGCTCTCCTGTGCTCTCTAAAATGAGAAATTATGTTCTTGCTAGTTTAACCCATGTAAAGACTTCATCGTAATCTGAGTTTGGGAGGGAATTAATAAATCCCAGTGCATATTTCCTGGGAAGGAATTCTGGTCTGTTTTCAAGGCAATGATGCAATCTCACTGACGGAGTGAGAATATCTTTTCCTTTAGTCCACACCTTGGATTGCACATTAGTTATAGAACAAGCGAAGTATTTCCAAGAACCAACAGAAGGGCAGTAATTTTCTTCCTCTCCTTTTTCCTACCATTCTTAAATTTCCCTGTTCTCCCTTTCAGCTTTTAAAACAGCATGTACTGCTTAATTTTAAAAGTTAAACCCTTCCATCAGATCTCTTCTTCTGGCTACATGCCTGTCTTCTTTCTGCCTGGTGCACTAAAAATAATGCTGCGTGATCATGGAAGCCACAGTTGACAGGGAACAGCTTACAGGAGTGGCTGAATTAGCAGTATGAGGAGCACCAAATCAGCACTGTTACGTTGCTACCTGAGAGGTGATGCAAGCATCTAGCTCTTTTATTTTAAAAATTTGCTTTGTCTCCAAACAAGTGTGCAGTCAACATCTTTCCTGCTGCATAGCTTTTCTAGCAAAGAGTAGTTACACTTGTAGAGTATTTCAAACTTTACCAAGTTTTCCCCTCTCTTTGCCATATTCTTCCCAGTGCCCTTGTTTTCTTTTTTTCCCCTGGATAGGGGGCATTTTGACAATGGTCTCCTAAGGTTACATGCAAAAGGTCACAAAGCTTTCAGGGTACATGGACAATCCATTTCCAGACAAACTGACTTTATTTTTTTAAAATGTAAATACTTAATTCTGGAGCTGCTTCTCAAAGACTCGTGGCAGTGATTATATGAGAAAGTAGGTAACTTGTAGTCACATTGATTAGAGAAGTTCACCAGTAGTGTTTTACACTATTTGTGGGGTTTCCTTGTTGTTTGAACATGCTTGTTAAACTGATTCACTATTAAAGCTAGAAAACTATTTTGTAAGTGTATAAGCACTACATGACATCTCTTCCTGTATGCTGTGGGTTGTTATTAGTACCTTTGTTGAATGAGTTTGTTCTTTTTACTGTTTCTGAATCTGATCTGTGCGCTGGCTCTGACTTTAGGAGAAGAAGTCGCAGTTGAAACCGATTTGGAAATTAAATGTAGTTTTTTGTGGATTTTGTATAAATCTGCCTGCAGGATCTTTTGAAGCAGTCTTCTGGGACTAGCCAGCTTTTAAAGAGCCTAGTCAGATGGCACCTTAGCTAAAGCACAAATTCCACTTTTAAATGGACTTTAAATTTTCACTGCTTTAATTGACCTGGTCCAGGTTTGTGTGCTGATTACTACAAAGTAAAAGTGCAAGACAGGACGTCTGCTACTACTATATGCATGCCATCATTGGTAGTTTGAATTGCATGAGGATAGATTTTAAAAAGCATGTCTGATTTTTACTTTCAATCCTCATATATATTACTTTTTCCCTTTACATGCTAATGTAATCCAAGCTAATAACCTTAAGAGAAAAGAAAGGACTTTGAATGAAGTAACAAAGCTGGACAGTCAGCATGCCTTGAAGATGTCACTGAGTTGCACCCCACAGCTCATTAGAGTTCAAATAATAAGAAATTAATTGAAATGGGAAATACACTCCAAAATGCTGAGTTGGAAGTAGTTCTTTAGACTGAATTATGGGGACAACTTCATCCGTTGGGTGAATGCTACCAAGAAAAATGCTCACGGCATATAGTTAAACTGAGATGAAATTCATGTTTGTTGTTTGTGCCCTTTCTGTCATCGCATTGTATGTTTAGGCTAATGAATAAGTGTATTTTCATGGCATTAGAGCTCATGAAAACCGTAAGTCAGTGTTTGGTGATTTGCTAGAAGTAGGTTTCAAACTGAATAAAATGAAAATTAGGGTGACAGTGGGACTTTGAATCTCACATTGTGTGTCTCATTTTGCATAGGTCCTTGGGAATGTTTAATGCAAAATGCATCAGTGACTGATGAGCACTAAATAATTAAATTAATTTGCCCAACCTCTAAAAGCTGAAACCTGCAAATCTGATTTCATGCTGAAGTTTTCACTATTGTTTACAGTTGTATTGTACAGCACATATGGATGTACAACAAGAGAGTCATCTGGCTTTAAATGCAGTTGATTGTTTGGCTCAGGAGTGTAATAAAACTGTCAGCCACACTCTGCCATTGGACACCAAGTTAGATGGAAAAGTGCCGTGACAGGAGTTTGTCAGTGATTTCCAGTAAAAATTCCTGGAGGGCTAATAATTATAAAAATACTGAAAGAGAATTTTCACTCTCATTAGCAGTCAGAAATGGGTTGTATATTAGTGGACTACAGTCAAACTACACATGCTTGAACTGCTCAGAACTGTCCCTCTGCTGTGCAGACTGCTTGCCTTGCTTTGCCATCCCATCCCATCCCACTGTAGTGCATGATCCATCCTTGGCACCACCATCTCACTGCTGTTTTGGCCAGGAGGGTGTGTTGGGAGCTTTATTTTAGCTAGCAGAGGTGAGAGCTGTAGTGAGCTCCCCAGTATTTCTGTGTTACCTGGCACAGGCACGCTGCTGTTTCTTATGAAGCCTGCAGCTGAAAGGACACCCCGGAGGAGAGGGGGAGGAGAGGGCTAGATGTGCTGACTCTGGCAGCATCTCTTCTAGATCATGTGCAACACCCTGCACTCAAGACAGTCACCTTTGCACTTGAGCTCACAGCAGGCCCTTTCAGGCTCCCTTAGTCACCTGAGAAGTGGGTGATGGGTGCCCCCACAAAGACAACTCCCTTCAGGCAGAGGAAAGAAAAAGACTCCAGCCTCCCACATCTCAGACTACATGCTGTAACCATTGAGCTCCTGAAGAGAAAAACAGATACTGCGCCTACTAAGTTTGGGAGAAAAGGCTGGTGTGTGGGGACCGAGAGACCTGCTCAACAAGGAACAAAAGGAATCCTATGGTGGGACAAGTCCTAGGTTCCTTTCTAGCTTATGGTGACTGTAAAAGCGTCCCCCAGATGCTCTGTTCTGTTATGTTAATGTACCCCAGTTCTGCTCCCCTGGTTGGCTCCATTGGCCACCACAACCCTTGTTGCCTGATACGCCCTCAGGGTTTCTCTACTGGTTCTCTTACCCTGGAACCGCCTGTGTACCACCCCTTGCCCTCAGATCATTGGTCCCTCATGCTCTCTCTGCTCCCCTATATAACCCTGGAGCCCTTAGGGTCGAGTTTCTGTGGAACCTTGCACCAATGTGGCTGCAATAAATCTCTCCTGTAGAACCCCATGCAAAGACCCTTCCTCCTCCTTCATTGTTGGACTGTTTTGCCAGCTATCCGGGGTGTGTGTGTACGTGTGTGTGCAAGTGTGGCGGCTGCACCGAGCGACTTCCTCCTGGGGACGCTTTTGGGAAGGTCATGGTACTTTACCATCTAACACAGACATTACACTGGTGCTGCTAGAATATCAGCCTACAGGCAAGGAGGTGGGTAGTGGGTACGGTGTCTTTGCAGTCCAGAGGAAAACATGCACATAGTTAGGGGCATAGATATATCTCTCTTCTTGGCATTTACTAAAGGCTATTTTCCATCATTGATTTTTCTACACTTATCCTTTCTTGGAGTCTTTTACAATAAGCTGTATTCAGGGTTACAGGTTCTCCTGGATGGCTGAGCTCTTAAAAGTCAGCATTATAATGGTCTTTGGTGGATCTAATCCTTGGAAGTGTGAGTCTTTTTTCCAAAATTGGTTAAATGATCAAGTGCCTAAGAGTACCCCAAACCACCAGAAGAAATACTTGCCCTAAGCTCTTATGAGTACCTGTAGCAAATTTTCATCAGGAGATGTAAAAGCTTAGCCCCAGCAAAGGAGTTAATAGACACTCAAGATATCAGAAAAGGGAATCTGAATTAATTTTATTTATTTGTATTTATTATCATTTTGTCTACATCTGACTGCCTCTCAAAAATTTAAAGGCATAGTTTAAAAAGGTATCAGTGGTAGAAGTACCAATACATAAACAGTCATTGCTGTTTTCACTTGTTTCTCAATGAATCCTCAAAATCTCTTCATACTGTTCACCCAGCCTCTGAAAATAAGTTTTTAAACTTGACCAAAGAGCTTACGAAGGAAGCAAATACCTTCAAAAGAGGCTGAGTCCCGGAAGTGTCAGCTGTGATTCATTAGTGTTGTAAAGACACATAATCGAGCTGATGAGGGCAGAGAAAGTTTCCATAACAGCAACAGTACTAAAATGAGACTGGAAGAGTTGTCATCATTGTTTGAAATGATGAGTGTTTGAAACAGACACAATCTCTAAAGCAGATCACTATTATTTTCTGCTCTCATTGCAGCACTCGAGGCATTGTGCGACTCACAAAGCCGCTCAGCCATCTCTTTCCCTTCAATTTTTCCATCACTGTGGAATTTAAATAGCTTGTTCTTCTCAGACAATAGATTTGTCTTTCTTCCACCAGTACTGTATTTATTATAAATGCCATTTCTGCCTAAACAGAACGGTCTTGTTTCAAAAACGGCATCAGTCAAATTTTCTTTACCAGATGTTGTTGTTCAGGAATGGCACTCCCCAGTTTAGTGCTCCCACTGAGACTCCAAACCACACTGCTGCTTGCTTGCTCCTCCCCTTTCCCCCTCTCCCCTGTGGTGGGATGGAGAAGAGACTTGGAGGCACAAAAAGTAAAGATCACAGGTTGAGATAAGAACAATTTACTGGAAACAACAATGAGATAAGAAAACAAGCAGTAACAGAAACAACATTACTGACAGAGGGTACAAGAAAAGAAACATTATTGCTCACTACGGAAAGCCCCAACAACACACAATAACTGAACACAGCCACCTCCCCCCAACTGCTCCGTCTCCCTTGGGTCCAGCATCATCCAACTCACTCTCTCTGGCTCACGACGAGTGTTACCCTCCTGCTCCATCTGCCTTGACTTGCTTGCTCAACTGCAAGGAATCCCTTCTTCCTGGAAGAGACTCCCTCTTCCACCCCTTGCAGTGATGTGAGGTAGTGTAGAATAACCTCTGAGTCTTGGACATGCCCCCTTCTAGCTACTGCAAAAATTAACACAAAAGTTAACCCTGTCCAGGACACCAGACAAAGTAGAATTTCTGTTAAAGAATCTAAATTTTGTATATTTGCATAACAGCCAGATTTTCATTGCTTGCATTCAGAGAAAATTCAGTAATTTCAGTAACAATGGCATTTAAATTTATTTGCTGATCATCTATCTATCTATCTATCTGAATTACAAAGGATTTTCTAAGCACAGCAAGATGGCCACAGCCATCTTTAAGGCTAGATTTGGCTGCAGGAATAAAGCACAAAGTTTAGTGGCAGGCTCATAAAGACCATACTTCTCAATCTGGAAGTGTTAATCTTACTTGAGATACACTGGTGAGGTGGCTGGGAGCTACTCAAAGTTTTTTTAAGTGCTAATTGCATATATTCTCTTGATGTTGTTTCCAGCAAGGAAAGAACTGGAAACTTTTTGTTGAGTTGGGCATTGTTTTGAATTAAAGTCAAGACAGTGTTTCAGTATCTCTGCGGTGTTTAATGCACAGGCATGGAGAAGTGGCAGTGTGTTCTTTACAGCCAGCAGCCTGTGGTTTACGCTCCATAAACTGTAGATCACCCACGTTTCATTTTGAGGCAAGCCTCAGCAAATTCAGGCTTGCAGGATTTCTTTGTATGGTTTTCAGTTCCAACATGCTGAGTCCTGTTTGTGTGTTCAGGCTCATGTGAACTAGGAAGTGTCGGACTGATGTCAAAACAAAACAAAACCAATTAATAAGGAATCTGATCCAAAGTTTACTGAAGCCAGTGCTAGAGCCTCATGACTTCAACCTTTTGATCAGATGTGTCTTCTGTAGTGTGACCAATGATGTTCACCTCCTCTGAATGCTTGTCTGAATGCATTTCCGTCAACTGAGTAGGAAAGATCTTCCCAAGGCAGTCTCCTGAGTTGCAAAGGACTGCAGTTGGTTTTTCTTTTTTCATTAATTTTGTGGTGACCAGCATACTTGAGGAACATGCCAGAAGCAACCTGTTAAAACAGGCTGAGGGCACCTGAATATAGTGTGAACACAGTGCTAGGTGAAAAAGCAAGTTGAGACCATGACCCTGAAATCTCCAGGACAGGTAGCAAAATGCTACCTAGACATAGGACAAACATAACAGGCACAGACACTTTCACTGATGAGTGTGGAGTGAAGGTGCTTACTCCAGGTTTTCCTCATGAACTGGAGCGATTGATGTGTGTGACGATGTGGAGTAGTGTTTGAAGAGGGACTCAATGCTACTCCTCCAAGGTGCCTGGTGTAAAATGTTTAGGTACTTGTGACTAATCCCTCATTTCTTAAGTCTTTTACCTGTAAGCATGCTTGTTGCTGACTGCTCTGAATTAGCTTTGGAGAGGTTGGCATCTGTCCTACCTCCCCCTCCAAAAGCGCAGTTCTGCACCAGCACATTGCAGCCCTGTGGTTAAGTTCTGCAATCTGGTCCTGTATGAAATACACTCTGCACTTTAGGTTTGTGGTACAGTAGCTTGAGCAATCCCAGCTATGTGCAACTTGTCATATGGCACTGTAAAGTAGGAACACAACTTTCCTACAGTTAGTAATTTTCTGCTGCAGCATACAAAATATGCTAGCTCTGCCATTAGATTTCAGTGTTTTCAGGCTCACTGATGATGAGGGGCAATTCTTGAGGGGCAAATGTATTAGATGAGGAAAAGTTTTTTGTCTCCAACAGGAGGTCAAAGACATTTTTCATGTTTTTTATATACTGCCAAGATACATGGGAACACCTGTTACAGATATCAAATGGAGGAGTATTCTCCAGAAATGGGATGTTTCTCTACTGCCTTCCTTAGTTTGTCTCTAAATAAAATCATTCTTTTTGTACTAGCATATCTACTTTTGAAAGACTGATCATACTGCATTGGAGAAGAGATTTGAGTGAAACTGTTTATTGATTTGCTCCTTGCTGTTTAAAATTACAGATGAATTCAACCAAATAGGATTAGAAGAGAGGAATTAATATTTCTGTATAATCTTTGTCAGTTGATTATGAAGCATTCATGTTTGTTGCCTTGCTTCTCTCTGATCTGCAAAGAGAAGGTTAGGAAATATCTTTGGTCTCGAAATATCTTTGGTCTCATCTTTCCTGTTATGATAAATAACTGATCTGTGGTCAGAGCTGTAAAGTTCATAACCTACCCAGAAAAAACTTAGGAACAAACCACTGCTGGTGCAACATTATGTAAAGTGGAAAACCTATTTTCCTGGGGAGAGGTGCTGCTTAAAGATGATTTCACAAAAGAGGAAGTCCTTGCTGTTTATCCTGCTTGATCCAAATGTGCAACATTTCCTGTGGCCAGATCTGCAGTAAAATCAAAGGGGGTAGCCATTTTCTGTGGTCTATTGCTTCCTATAGCATACCCTTATGAGAAAGGAAGCAAACTACCATTTGGTATAAAACCATCCCTAACCTTCCTTTTCTGATTAATCAATTTTAAAAAATGATGCATTGATAATAACCCCACAATGTCCAACTGGTAATCTGTTTTTCACATCTCTCTGGCAGAACCACTGTCTATTTTAAGGTGACAGAAAGCAGTTTATATATTTGCAAGATTGAATTTATTCCTGAGACTTTTCAAACACGGAAGGTAGACAGCTGATGAAATCTGTGCTTGAAAGAGGTCATCTAGTGTTTGATTGTGCAAAATAGCTAAATCAACATAAAAATTTAGAACAACCTGGAAGTTGAGACCCTTGTTAATAATCAACATGTAAGACCAAATCTTACCATTTTGACACAGGCATAATCACAATTGAACTTGGGAATTTTGCATTTTCAGGTACTATGTTATCTTAATTTCTGCATATTTCAATTATCATGGAGGGAGCTTAGGGATTCTATGGTGGGCGGCTTATAAAAACAGCATGAAAGAAAGACAGCCAGCCAGACTTCAGGCCTTCCATCACATGCAGGCAGACACAAATGCCAGCAAGCCACTGGCAGAGGTTGTGTCATCCATGGTCAAAGGTTACTGCATTGACTAACACCAAGAACATTCTCAGGCCTGAGTGCACATATGTTCCTCATCCAGACTGCTGGAGAGACTTCATTTAGCTGAATATTTGCCAGTTACTTACCAAAAGTCTGTGGCGGATGAAGAAGGCTATACAGTCTTTCAGAAGTGCATACCACACCCTCCCAGAATTATATTAAGAGAAAATTATTTAGGTTACGAGGTCAAACACAAAGCAGATAGCACATGCCATAATTAAGATTACCTGCACAGCTTTAAGTCCCCAGTGTATCTGAATAGAATTACAGTCTTTAATTGCACCCTGTGCAGTTTTTCTGTGATGGCTCCTACCTGGGCAGTATTTGGCAAGTCTGGAAAAATGCAGATTTAATGAAAACGTCTAAATGGATTTTTATTGATATATCTCTACAGAGTTTTCTAAGGAAACAAGCCATGCTCAGTGCATCAGAGAGCTGCCCTTCTCCTTTGTTTAGGACTGGGGCTGTCATCTGATGAGAAGTTTATTGAAAAAGTCTATGTGTGTGCACCCACAGCCATGCGCAGGGAATGCAGTTCTTCCTGTTTTCATAAGCACTGAGGTAACTATTCCTCCTGGACCCTGCAGTCTGCTGACTGGCACCCCCTAAACACTGAAATGATTGATGAAATCAGTTGCCAGCTGGAGTTCTGGGTGGGTAATGCAGGAGACAGAAGCAGGATTCCTGGATTCCACTTGTGTCTGACTCAGTGTGTGATCTTCAGCAGCAAATGTAAGTCAAATCAGGGCATGCTCTGATCTGTCACGGAAGGCAGTTATGGGATTAATGAGTGTTTGTCAAAGCTAGTTTAGTCAATACTGAAAAACGTAGGCACAAGTAACTATTGGGTGTTGGGTCCCATTTTACCAGGAGCAGGCTGACAGAATAAATGAGGATGCTGCACTGCAAGGCAATGCTGTTATTAGTCTACTGAGAACATTTGTTCCTTCTCAGTACAGGGCTTATGATAATGTTTTTTGCCCTCCCTTTCACTTAATTGGCCACCGCCATCCATAATTGCCAGAAGTTATTCACTGAACTCACATACCATTTCAACTGCATCCTTCAAAGTTCAACTGTCCTTGCACTGGGTCCGTGTCCCTGCTCCACATCTCACACAGCAGAGGATGGACCCAAATAATCTTAGGACAGAAATATATGCATATGCACCAGCTTCTTTCAGATTCTTTTGGGACAGGTCAGATTTACTTTTCATGCTCTGAAGAGCTTACAGGACTTGAACCACATCTCTAACATGTCCTGGGGCATCAGACTGGCTGCCGCTGTGAGGAACAATGGGCTAATCAACACGGGCACAGTGGGGCTGTCTAATTTGCCTGGGAGAGTTTCTACTACATGCAGTTGATCAGATTCCCTTGGAGAGCAGCAGCCATGCAGAGCAGCCCGGCACAGCGAGCTGCCTCGACGCTCCTCTATCAATGGTCCTGCAGCAGCCAGGGGAAGGTAGCAGTGCTGTTTTCATTCTTGGACACTCAACAGTTCCAAGGAGGAAAAAGAGAAGAACATGCTCTTTATTGGGTGCTGGTACTGGAAAGAGTCTGAAAGGCAGAATTTAGTAATGAAATGAGCATGAAGACCACCCCATAGTTGGCTTGTGTGCATCATTGGTTCCTAAAATTCAGGTGCCAACTTCCTGCCCAGAAATCAATATTCTCTTTCTGAAAATATCAAAATGCTGAGAGCAAGCATCCCAAATCTGAGACAACCTAAAAGTGGCTATGTTTTGTAGCTTATTAAAGAAAAAAGCATTTGACTATCATTTAGATATTGACTCTTCATATTTTTAAACATTCTTTTCCCCCTTGGTAAAATGTTTTCAAATGAAAGCAAGAACATTTAATTCCCAAAATATTAGCATAGGAGTTTTGAAACATTAAGACATTGAAATATGTTAGAAGTTATCAAAAATTATGAAGAGTATTCTCATAGTAAAAACTAGTCCATAACGTAGCCTGGTATTCCTAGGAATCACAGTAAAACTGAGTTGTTTCTATATATTCTGTTTCTCTGCCTTTCTCCCTCACTGTTTTTGTTGAAAAGTTGTCCATCGTGATATTTTGTTACCTATTTTACAGCAGCTAACTCATAAGTTGGAAGTTAGCCAGAGATGAGGAAACATGAAGTTATCAAAAAACTAGCATGTTAGAATGAAATCAGTTAATCTTTAGCCTCACAGGATAGAAAGAGGAAATGTAATTGCAAAATTGAACTGTGTTTTACAGTCATTTTCACTTTAGAAAGTCTTTCAGATAATTCTATAATTAGCATGGGACATGTAACGGAGGGAAAAGTACCTGACACAGGAGGAACTTGGTGAATGTTTTCATTCATAAGTGGGATTTAGCTGCCATGGCAGAGCAATCTCCTGATACAAAAACTCCTTTGAATAACAAGCCATAGTTTACAATATCTTAAGGCAGCAGACACCTGGACCCTGGATGAGTGGCGTGACTCAAACAGCTGCTTGTGCACATCGCTCAATAGCGTGTGTGGTCAGTCAGGAGCAGACTGTAATCACCAGAGGGTGAGCAAGACTCACTCCAGTCAGGCAATTCACTGTATTTGCCCAATTCTCAAAATACCTTTCAGCACAATAACTTCTTCAGTCAGATCAGTGAATTAAAATCAACTCGGTTTATCACACATGTTGATGTTTATATAGTACCTGTCATCACTCACTTAAATGGATAAGAATATGGATAGAGATTAATTATTGCTCTGTATTTTGTCTGGAGATATAAAACAGTATTTTTAACTACAAAATCCTGAAGTGTGACACTTTGTAAAAGATCTACCTAAATCTTAATGATAGTTACTGGTACTTGGTTCAGGATTGATTTTCTCCAGCATTATTTATACAATGAACAGTGTTTCAGTGATTTCATCTCTGCTGAGAAGGTTCAATTAAGATTTCAAGTGTTCAAAATCCAGGTTCTAATACTGAATTGTGTAAAGAAAGGATCATAAAAGAAAAGATTAGTTCATGTTCTTTAGCAAGGTAAGAAAACCACGTTGGATTTCTTCTGTCAGTTAAGAACAGTTCTTCAAAAATTGCCTGCCTATGGTTTTTCAGTAGAAATCTGCTGTTCAGTTGAAGTGTTGGGGGAAAATGTCTGTCTTTGTAGAAAATGTATTTTTTACTGGGGGAAAGAGAAGAAGACAAAATCCATAAATGGAAAGTAATGATTTTGTTCTGAAGGATGATAAAAATAATTTTCAGTATTACAATTCATAATATGAACGTGGACTAAAGGATGTGCCTTTATGAGTTGGATTATGAGTTGGACTGAGCAGCTCTGGGAAGGGGGCATTTAGTAGCACCACCATGAGCAATAGATGATACACAAAGTTGTATCATACCAATGCAGGGGCCCATATTTTCACATCCTGATGCCTTAATAAGGGCTTGTTATCCGTAGGCTGCGAAGAATGTGTATAAATGCCCAGTTCAGACTCCAGATTGTCACCCTAAAGTCACAGATCTGGGATTCAGAGCTGCAGTTGTAATCAGGCAGCCAGAGAACTAGAGCCATTCTTTTGAGCCATGTCTGGAAAATGCCTCTGTTTTCCATCTCCTGGAGGAGACAGAAAAATGTTGGTGGGAAAACTTTTCAAGTCTAGTTCCAGCTTCTGCAGTCAGCTGTGTGCTCTAATCCTACCCACAAACGAGATTAATTCTTTCTTTCCTCTTTTCTTATTAGAATCTAGTTCTTTCTCTCATCCTCTCATGACCAGAAGTTTCCTTTGATTTCTAACCCAAATACATTAATGGATATTTTATACCTGTTTTTCTTTAGCTCTCTTTTAGTTTCAACAGCTCTTGCAGTGTCTCCCCTTCAGAGTACCTACAGGGAGCTGTAGCTTTGATTTAGCTAGGGAAGGGGAAAAAAAGTCCCAAACTATGCTGGGAAAAGAGAACACAATACAAAATCAGGCCATTTTCTCCTCCTTACTGCCAAGTTTCAGCCATTTTGCAAAGTGCCATCAGCTCTGCCAGCTGCACCATCCCCTGTTCTCCAGCAGTAGTGGGGATCCAGGCTGGCTGAGGATGTGATATTTCCTGGTTGTGAAACATTCCAGTGTAAGGAGGGGGCACTCTCAAATAGACTCCTCTGTAACAAGTTGTATCAATAAATTCCAATCAGCAAATGCCAGCCACATACCATTGTGACCACATTGGCTGCTGCGAGAATGCCAGAGCTATCGGTGGGAAGGCAGTGTTGTCCACTGCTGCATCAGCCTTCCAGAGCTGTTCACCAGCATATCCTCTCATTCAAACACTGATGAGGCGTGTTTCAAACATAACAGAAAACAGATGTTGTGCATTCATTGTATAATTGCACAGCTGAAAAGAGGTTACAAAGGGGCCAGATAGCAACAAGCTGTAACCGCGGGAAAGTATTCTGTCAAGCCTCGGCAGATCAGGTTGGATGCAGCCATTCAGTGCCATGGATTTAGACGTTTGGGAGAGGTTAACCCTCATTTTGACTCACCTGTAAATCTTGAGTGATCTGTAGGGTTTGCCCCTCCGAGACATGACCTGTCTCTCCAGGCTGGCTGCAGAGCCCCACGCCTATTCACCCCTCTGACCACGGCTGGTGTGACAGCACACGAGCATCTGTGCTGCGCTGAACACACACTGCACGGCACGTAAACATACCACACAAATACCTTTAAGTGTTCTGGTCACATCTAACCTCTATATTTACGTTTTCAATTCATACGTTCATGTGTGTGTGTTCAGTGGGCCGAATTTCATAAACAAATGGTTGCAGAGCTTATATCAGGTCTTCATTTGGATGTGTATGACTGTGCAGCCAAAATAATACTTTTTCACCATTTCACCATGCTGGCAGTATAATTACTAATCTAATGTTATGGGGTAAATTGGATTTTTGATTGCAAGATTTTCATTCTCCCAAAGATTAGAATTTCAAGAGCAGAAATAGTTATTCAGCATTTGATATTCAGCCAGATCAGTTGAATTTCCACTAAAAAAACCCCAACCAGCTAACACTAAGCAGGGGGACTTTGCAAACATAGCCAGATAACTCAAAACCTTTACCAGTCCCAAAGTGCAGATAATTTATGATTTGAAACCTCCTTCTATCACCACAGGACCTAGGGAAGAAGGTCAGGGGATACAATGTATTTCTTGTTTGAAGCAGCATAAAATGATTCTACTAATGACATTCTGATGTTTGTTACCCATCCAGATAATTGCATTAAATCTTTGCTCGAACTTGTTGACAAAGTTGCTTCAATATCTTCCTGTAATCCTGATTGGACAGAGTCAGGGCTTTTGCCAGTGAATGGTCTTTGTTCACTGCTAGTAGTTAACTGTTTAATTCTTAACTGGAAGCCTTAGGGTTTCACACCCTCAAGGTATACACTCAGTGCAACTGCTAAATTTAAAGGTTAGAATTGCCAGAATTATCAGGGAAGTGTCATCAGATTGATTTCCTTTAAATTTATCTTGGTAAGGGAGACTAACAACTAATAAGATTATGATTGCTCCAAAAAACAATTACATCTTGAACATGCTGCCAGTTCAGCTATAAATCCTGGAAGTTTTCAAGAGATGGCTCCATTACTAGCAGTGTTTTTGTGGAAAAATGAGAACCACAACATTGGCATTAGGAAAATCCTGGAAACTGATAAAAGTGAGATTTTGTTTGGAGGCAGAGTATCATTTTGGTTCTCACCTCCTGAAACTGAAAGGGACCCTGTGTGGTTTTACCCAGAGGAAGCTCAAACCCAGCCTTGTTTATTAAATATTTGAGCTACAATGTTATCTCTCCTGAAGAATCAGGTTCCACGCTGGCATGATTCACCACAGATGGAGCCAAAGGGCTTGCTGCTGGCCTGACTGGGCGTAACTCTGCTTTTGATGACATAGGTAGGGAGTGAATCTGCCCATCTTCTAGAGTTTCACATCCATAAGGCTAGAACGTGTATAAATACGTCCTGATTGCAGTGCAGTCTCAGCTGCCAGCAGCAGCTCTGGAAGCAGACCTCAATCTCCAAGGTGCCCCATGGGCACAAAAAGGAGGGGATGAGCAAAGGGCAGAGACCAGCTTTGGGTCTTGCATGTCACTCCCTGCCTCACTTCTCTGCTGTCAAGAAGCCCCTCTTCCTGCCTGTGATAGTTGCAGAAGTGCTTTCTAGAAAGCTATTTAGAGGGACATTCAGTAATAGTAATTAGAGAAAAATTAATTCGCTCCAAGACCACTTGAACTGCATTTCCAATCCATTAACATGCC
This sequence comes from Corvus kubaryi, assembly GCF_017639235.1. Taxonomy (NCBI): domain Eukaryota; kingdom Metazoa; phylum Chordata; class Aves; order Passeriformes; family Corvidae; genus Corvus; species Corvus kubaryi. The sequence continues at coordinate 19,322,276 of NW_024581093.1, read as the reverse complement.
TGTAATGTAACTGTCTTGGAAGCTGATAAGCTATGAGAAGTCTCTGCATTTTCCCATTGCATCACATATGTACAGTATCGATTTGGAGCATGTCCTCCCACAGGCAAAAATGGTCTTTTACTTTCATGTCTGTAACAATGCTCAAAATATAGGAAAATTAAAACCAATAAATATTCTAACCAGCCTCTCAAAAAATGTCAGAAAAAGCCTAAAATAGCAGAATAATTATTTTATAAAATTCCTGGCATCTCTGGGATGACCTTATGCTTTTGTGTGCTGGAAGGGCCTACATCACCCGCTTTTGGTTGTGCCTCTCAGGGTAACCTGGTTTTCTCATGAACCAGATCCAGATTAGAGAAAAATCCTGGCTTCATTGAAGTGGATGGGAATTTTGGTACACACAGAATCTTATCCCAAGATTTTCAAACATGAGGAGAAGAAAACTTGGCTCTTAACTCTCCCTTGGGATTCTTGAATTAGTGCTTCAACTTCCAAGAGCTTTGACACCCACTGATTTCAATAGGAGCTGCTGGAACTCTGTGAAAAAAGGTTGTTGATTTCCGACACTTAATATGGATGGCGGAATCTTAAAATTACGCTCTTATTTTTGAAAATCTTGGCCCAAACCTTTATTAATACCACACTACCATGTGTCCTCTATCTACTAGAAAAGATAACATCACTCCAATCCATATCTGCTGTATTCTATAAATATGGGAAATAAAAATGGTCTTTTAATCAGATTTAGATGAAAAACTGTCTCTGATATAATAATAGACAGTTAGGTATAGTCCATAACTGTGTATCACCTAACTGACCAAATAATTTGCCATTGGTTAATATATTCCCAAACAGCACATAGGACAAGTGGTACGTGTATAGGTGTTCCCAAACAGCTCTGGTAATTTGAGTAATTTCAGCAATTTCCAATTTTAGAGGAAGTAACTAGTCCCAGGTTACCTATAGTCATTCTTACTGTCAGTATTGTAGGTGAAGCATTTTCTGCCATGCCAATATCACAGATGAGCTGTGCAATTATAAATGTACCTGTCACTTCTGTATTTATGTTATTAATACTGGTACTTCTTAAAAGTATACTACTTAGGGCAGTCTCTGCCTCCATCCAAAAAAAAAAAAAAAAAAAAGAAAGAAAAAAATTAAAGAGGGTTATTAAAATCAGCATTAAGTCAGATCTCCTGATATAATTTCATCAGAGCTAACCAGCAAAACACAGCTGGCTTTGATGTGAATTTGAATGGGAAACCTCTTGGAGTAATGAAAACGCTGAGGGAAGTGGTATTACTAGTTCTGTAGGTGGCTTGAGTCAATAGACTCACATTGCTTTTATAATGCATTGGGCTGTCAAGGGCACTGCCTGTGTTTTTAATAAAAATTCTATGGCACATTTTGCAGAAGAATTAGTCCAGATGTTTTAGCTGGATTTCAATTTGGCTATCCTCTCCTTATCTCTCTAGAAACAGCTAGAGTTAGGGTTGAAAAATATTTTCCATTACAATCCTTGCTTTTAGCAGGCTTCTAATTTCCTGAACTGTGTAATTTTGTTTGCTGAAACTTCTTGAGTTCGGCTTCTTTTGTGCAGTGGGGTACAGCACTCTGTACTATGGTTGAGCAAGATCTCTTCAGTCACTTCTGCATACGGGAGAAGAACTTTTTACACATTCCCCTGCATAAATTGAACCATAAATTTGAATTGTTGTGAACAGAGCTCTGGTAAAATTCTTCCTCCCCACAAAACGGCTGAAGTGTGAAGTTTAAAACCTGGCGCAAACAAGGCAATTGTGGATAAATGATGATTAGTGCCAGACCTTTATACCTCTCATTTTATATTTGTGTGAGCAGCAGCCCTGTGAACATCCCATCACCTTGGTAATACAAGGTGTCTCTGAATGCAGCAGTACTATTAGAACCTGTCTCTGGCCAAAGGAGGCAGAAGCTGCTTGCAGTTTCTGCTGCCTTGAAAGTATGTCCTCCTAATACTAATACTGCAAAGTAGTACAGGACTCTGTCTCCTACATCCCTAGGAACCAAGAGACAGGGTAGTGAGAAGGAAACCACACAAAAGCCTTTTTGCATTGCTACATCAGCTTTCTGCATTTTATTACTGTAGGCAGGGTCTTCCTCCTCATCTGCTTCTCGTCAAGGCTGAACCCTGTGGTACCTTGGTATGTTTGGGCCGTTTAAGGCTACCATAATAAAAACAATAATAAATAACAAATAAGCAGCTGGAGTCCAAAGCTGTAGGATGGATTCCTTCCAGATCCTAATGGAGTGAGTGATAAAGTCCCAGTGGAGCAGCAGAGCTCTGTTTGCTAGTCCAAAAGGCCAGACATGTCTGCAGGACTCTGGCGTGAGGTGCACTGAAGCACATTGCAGTTCTGTGCTGGTTGTGCTCAGCACCAGTGGCTCAAAGCAGGATCAGACCACTGCTCAGAGCCACCCGCCCAACCCCATTGTGTGCCCCCACTTCCTAACCTTAGCTTTGGCCTGCACATTTAAAGAGAATGTATCTCCTTCTGCTTTCTTTCATAAGACTTGGACTTCTTTCATTTTTCTACCTTGTCCCTGGCTTGCAGGAAACTCCCAGCGTTGCTGAGGGCATTCCTTTCTATATGCCTCAGTGGCTCCTACATATTTATGGCATTTAATTGTGGTATGATGCAGAGAGGAAGCATTTACAGGGCACTGAATTTCCCTGCTGTTAAGCAGTGAATTGCATTTCAGAGTAGTGCGGCACTGTTTGAAGATGACTATGACAACAGTCTTTACATTGAGATGGTGGATTTGTTTGCCTTTTGGAAATGGAGATCGCTTCAGCTCAAAGGCTGTTTTCACCAGCATTGTAGCAGAAAGCACCCAAGCACAGTCCAGTCCTCGCCCTAATTCTGTGTTAGTGTGTCCAACTGTGCTAGCCAGAGCTACAAGTGACCCAAAAGAAGAGAGACCTGAAGGGTTACTTGACAGACTTTTCCCTTGCTACTCAGCAGTGGTCCACAGTGTGTAGTCTCTTAAATTTGGAAGATATTTGACAGGCTGAAAAACTGAAAACCAGAGGCCACACCTTTAATGCCAATTTAGGAATGTGTCTGGTTACCCCTGCTGAGAAGCTAATTCACAGAGAGCTGAAAGTATCTGGCAAAGAAACACATTTTGCCTTGGGCATCATTTGGGAAGGAAAAAAGTAATATTTCCAGTTTTTAAATCAATTTTTGGCAGCCATGGAGCACTGCCTTATAGGATTACTATGATTATAGACTACAGTGTGCACAGCAAATGAAGACTTTTGAATACCTGCTCAGTGCCTGGTTGATATGTGGCTGGTGAGGATGAGCACTGTGCTGAACTCAGGAAGAAGTGAGTTTGCCTCCCAGATTTTTCAGCTATAAAAGACAGATATGTTCACAAGCAGTATAAACATTACTAATGTGCTATCCATTACGAGACATTGTCTTACAGATCCTGTTACCAAATTTCTCCTTGGTTATAGCAAGAGTGAATAAAGCAGATGAGGGATTTTTAGTATACCTAGATAAAAATGGCATGGCCTACAGCTTTTCAATTTCTTCCTACTTTAGCAAGGCAGATTCTTTTCCTCAGCTTTTTCCATTTTGTAAGTATGTTACTACGGGCTTTCTGCTGATAAGAGTATTAATGTACTCGAAGATTATTCTGTTAGGATTTAATTGCTTATGAACAGTTTCACACACACTTTTGAAATTTATTATTTAGTACTGTACATAGGTTATCTTATTTTATGATTCCTGAGAAGCCAAAAGCAGGACCTTTGCACTCAACCATTAGCTTTCAAAAGGATTCTACTCTTGACACAACCCAATATGGTTTGTATGTTCTGGCTGTACAATGCCTATAAAGAAATCTGGGAGGTTGGGCAGGCATTCTCACAGGGTTTTGAACTGATTCCCTGTTGAAAAGGAGTTGGGCACCCAGGCCCTATCAGTGTCCTGACCAATGTCCTCTTAACATGCCTTCAAGGAACAGTACGCATCAATGAAGGGCCCATTTTTCTGCTGCCCCCATCAGAATCTCCCAGAGAATTCCAAGGAGGACTTGTGTAGGGGAAGAGGCCAGTGAGTAAGATGCATCTGACATGTAAAACCAGAAAAAGTTATGAAACATAGTTAGGGCCTCTGAAAGGCTTCCTCGCCAAGAAATGCAAAAGTAGTTCTGTGCGATAGCGTAATCGTAACAGTTGATTGGCCGTAAGCCACAGCTCTGTGCTGTTGCAATGTGCATTTTCTGCTGTTGAGACATGCCGTGATAGGAAACTCTGACATAGCCACCAAGTAACAGCAGCAGACCCATATCAGGGTCCTTCCTATTTTAGAATGTGGGGTAAAAATGGATGGGAACAGAACTGGGAAACAGAATTGCCATAAAATGCAGAACAGGGACCCAGGGTGAGGAGGACCATGCTTAGCAGAAGAGATATTCCTTGCTGAAAACAATAATAATGGAATATGAGTAAGACTTGCTTCAGAGACACAGTGTCCACAAGGCACTTGCAGGCAAAGCACACATTCGTGTGCCACATGCCCAATTCATCATTATTTCAAAGCCATTTCACCATTGTTTCCCATTGAAATAGGCTTAGGAGAGAATTATGCATGGCATATTCATTCTTAAAATGACCTGGGGAAAGAAGAGCATTGACTCATTAAAGTGAAAATATAGGGAGTGTTATGAACTCTAGGTGCGTATGGATTCTTCTTGCAGTTCCTAAGCCAAAAACCTGTAGAAACAGTGTCAAATCTCATTTTTTATTATTTTTTTTCTGGGAGGATGATTGCTAAAGTTAGTATACCACTGAGATAGGCAACATTTCATCTCTTGAGCCGCCCATTCTTCTTGCATGTATTAGCACTCAGAAATTATGTCCTACTATTTGTGGGCTGTAGAACCATGTGTTGATGGTTGTACCCAACCTTTGACAAAAATGTCAGAAGGTTTCAGAAAATATCAGTAATTTCTAGCTTGGCACATTTTTATTACATGAAGGAGATCAATTAAATACCATTATCCCATATCAGAAAAGATGTGAGAGCTCAAATTTGCAGCCTAGACTTAGCCTGACTTCCATTTTGCGGTCATCCCAAATCTGGGTCCAAAAGCTTTGCAGCTAAAATGGAGATTAGTGTCAGTAAAGTTGCTGTAAAGATGCAGAAGTAAATAATCTCATCTCTAGAAATAAGGACCAAAACATGTTTAGGAACAATGCCTCTGAATGCCTTCTACATATTTGGTGAACACTGGGCTACCAGACAGTTCCTCAGGGCTGGTTCTGGAGCAGTTGATTTACTTAAAGCCTTATGACACTTATTTGTGCAATGCAGATCTCTTTTAAGGCATGTGATGTTTTCGAAAGATGTTGAACTGTGTAATTCCTTGATTAAATAAGAGAGATGCCAGACCTAACTTTATTTTCCACCACTATATAGATGTATCTTGAGTTTAATTAATGCTGAAATTAGCCACCAAGTGCTTTGTGTTTTCTTTAACCTGTGTCTGGAGTTTAAAAACTCAATGGGGAAATTAAAGCCGCTCAAGCTGTCCCCTTTTCTATAATGGAGAAATAAATACTATGGGAGACTGAAGTCAGTCACAATTTACTCAAGAGACTCGCAAGAAACATAATAGTAATAAATGATTGTACAAAAAGAAAATGGTTTAACTGACAAAGGCAAGATATCGACTGGTCCCCACCGAGGGCAAAACCCAAATGGTGGCTGTCCCCAGGCTGTCTGCCACGTGGAGCTGGGGAGAACAAAGGCAGCACGCCAGAGAGGCTTTTGCCGCTCAACCTCCTCCTCCTCACAGCCTGGCAACAATGGAAAACAGGGCCAAAACAAAACCTGGGGAGCTAGTTCGACCCAGGAACTCTTCTGCAAAGCTGCTGTGGCGAGCAGCAGTGGATGCTTTTCTTTCTTTTTCTCTCTGTCTCTGTCTCTCGGCTCCAACATGCGGCTGGGCCCCAGCAAGCTTTGGCTGCTCGCGGCTCGGCTGTGGCTCGGCCGGACTGCCACTGTCCTGGTGCTCTGTTTCCCGCGGCAGCCTCCCGCACAGGAGCTGTCTTTTCAAGGCTTGGACTCCATGGGGCTGGAAAAAATGACCAGCAGGGGACCTGCGGTGACGGCGGTGCGCTCCGGGCAGCCCATACCTCTTCCCTTCACCGAGCCGGAGAAGACTGGCCACCCTTCCTCTTGCCCCTGCTGCCTTAAAAAGACAATCCACTAGAGATGACGTAGAGGAGTGTAGAATACACAGTTTAGGTCTCCGTCACATAATGGTAAACTCTGCCTCCTATCCCTGTAACTAGGACAACCTGTATGTACTACATTTTGTTAATCAGATGGGAAGTGTTCTACTTTGTTTCTCAGCAAGACTTTGTATTCAGTTTTTATTGTCTGTGATAAAAGCTCAACCTCATTATTATCCCATAATTTGGGTGACAGTGGAGAATGCATCACAGCAAAGCTAAAGGCTAGCCGAGAGCAATTTTACCATTAGAGGCACAATTACTGTCCATTACAAATTCCAGAAATGAGCACAAACATAACTTTAATAGGTGACTGTGTTGCAGCAGCATGCAGAGAAAAATGGCATCCTCCCTCAGCACAGAAGAACAAAGAAATAAATAAGAGACTTTTGGTTGCATGCTCTGTATTAAACTCAGGCAGTCCTGAAGGCATTTGGCTCTTTAGTGCAAAGCAGCCCTGGCTCCTCTGTCTGTTGCAGTTTCACCTGATTTAGTAGACTGTTTCAGGCTCTTGTCCTGCCTAGTTAGGCACCTGTACAGAATGCAGTAAGTTCCAGTCAGTCTGCCTGGGATCTCTGGTTCCTGTTCTCCACAGAAGTTCCAGTGTACCAGGGTCGTGTCTGACTCTTTGCATCCACTCTTCTTGTCCCAGAGAAAGGATGGGTGCTTGTGTGAACACTTGGACACTCCTAGGCCCAGAGTATAACTGGAGCTGAGAGGGATTTTTTCTTGTTGCTCTGTTTAAATAGCAGCAACTGAAGCTTAACTGAAATTGTTTGCATTTACTTTCTTTTCACTGTTCAATTATTACTGCTTTAAAGAAAGCTTTTTTTTTTTCAATAGAAATGAAACTTGGACCAAGGGGCCATTTCAGGAAAGCACTTCCTTATCCTGATAGCTCTAAAGTAAATTCCTGATTTTAAACAACTGCCCAAATGCCATTTTTTCTCCTAAGAGCTGTTTAGGCAAGTGAATGAAGCAGGTCAGAAACAAATCTGAAGCTGAAAAAAAAAATCAATTTACATTGCCTGTAACCAGAGAGCAGCACAAATGCTAAGGAAGAGGTAAGTGCTGAAACTCAAACTGATCTTTTTTTTTTCTTCCAGAAAAACTATTTAATTTAAATAATTTCAAAGTTACATTTACTATAAAAATTAGACACACTGATCCTGTTCCTTTATGCATATCTCTATATCACACTCGTGTGCACAAAGAATACTAAGCAGGAAGGCTCTCGAAGAGTGGAGACATCAGTGAAGGCTCTGGAAGTCTCTAATACTTTACTTGGCGTGGGTTCTCATTTTCTTGCAACTTCAGTAATTCATCCAGCTATTGCAAGAAATGGGAAGCTGTGTATACAGGTTCTAGACAACGTAATACCCATGCCTACATTTTGTAACTTTTAAATTAATTTGTGTTCTTGAAGTAACAATATTAACATAATTTGTTCCAGAGATTTAATCATATATGACACTTTAGCTACCCGGACATTGTATTTGAATAACTGTGTAAGGTTACTCATTAGAGCAGGACCTCCAAATATAACTGACTGGTTTTTCTTTCCCAGATGTCTGTCCTCCTGTCCTTGAGTTCCCTTTTGTTTGGCAGTGTGTTGAGTTTATGGCATTATGACCATGTGAAATATAAAAGCTTTTCTGAAGGAATAATGGAGAAATTGTCTTCTGTGCCTTATTTTCCAACAGAGGATCAGCAGCTCAAATATTTTTTGCCCTCAGGCATTGTGGCTGTGAGTGACCCTGGACAGGGGTTGAGTGTGTACCCTGGACGAGCTGAGAGGAGTGGTGTGCTGGGGTGTGGCATGGACACCAGCACTTGATGCTTCATACAGTTCTGCCCCGTCCAGGTGTTACCGCAGACCTCTGGCCTTAGAAGTCCATGGCCACTAAACACAATTCAGGAGCAGTACAAGAGCAGGGAGTTGATGGTTGAGACTCCTTATCACTGCCGCTGACTTAAGCACAGTTCCGGCCAAATTACCTGTAATTCCATTTGTAAAAAAGGAGTAACTGGAGCCCAACGTGTTACAGTGAGCTCAGCTGAACTATGGTGATGTGCTAACATTAAAAAACATGGTGGTGTATAATGCAGTGAAGAAAACAGTGCAAGTGCCTGGGGTCATTATGATAGATTTCTCTGGGTAAATGCCATAAAGACGTAAGTGGTGAGCTTTGATTTGTTTTTAATTTAAAGTACACCTATTCAATTAATTTTGCACGAATGCATTGCAGGCACTCTGCCTGTTGTCAGCATTTACATCTGTAAATGTGAATGTCCAAGGTGTAATTCAGTGACGTTAATTCTTATTTCACTTCATGGGGAAAAGAAACAGAACAAGGAGTTAAGTGCCTTTTTTTTTTTTAATCTGTGTCAATAATCCAACTAGCTTAAATATATATTTATACTATGTTTGAAATGCAAACTATTCAGAATGCTATGACAGCTATGAAAAACACAGGGCTTGGAAAACTGGCAGTTTTTGTGGTTTTGGGGTTTTGAGTAAAGTTTCACAACCAATCAGCCCAGAATAATGTCCGGTAAAGGCATTTCTGCTTGTTAGTCTATTTATTTATTTACTTTGGCATTGTGAGGCAAGGCAAGACACATTTGGAGGAAGGTCAGTGAAAATACTCCAGATCTGTCTGAGGGGCTGATGCTGGAAAGTGCTGAGGTCCTGCTGCTGTTGAGGAGGTGGTCAGCACCTCTCTGAGTCGGCGGTCAGTCAGGAGCAGGCTGGAACACAACCTGCCTGCTCAGGCAGTGTGGGCACTCACAGCCTTCCCAAGGAATTTGCACATAAAGCAAAAACAGTATTGGGTCCATTTGACTTTGGTTTGGTGGCCACTGGTTTCTGTGTGTCTCCTTCTCTGCTGGTGGCCCTGATCTCATCTGCATCGCTGGAGACCTACCCTTTGCTTGATGCTGTGTGTTTTCCAGCAGCCTTGACATCCAGGCACCCAGCCTGCCCAAGTGGCCAAGCCTGAACTATTTAACTGGGCACTGGCAGAGACTTTGAAGACAGTGGATGCAGTCTGTGGTTCCTGTCCCTGCTCCCCAAAATGTGCTAACATGTCATACAGTATTTTGCTCATGGGTTTATGTCCTCAGGATGTTAGGATGACTTGAGTGCAGGAGGGGAGATCTCCCAGGGGGAATGTGTTTGCTCAATGGTTTGGTCAACACATTCTGGGGATTTCCAGTGGGAAAGGCTCCCCCTGCTCAGCTGTCACTGGGTGAACTGCCCAACGGGGGATGGAGGATGGCTCCAAAAGGACTTAGGTGTTTCCTAGGGAACACAGGCAGTCCTGGGGCTCATGGTTACTTGTCCCACTAGTTGTCACCCTGTCTTGCGTACAGTGGTGCCGAAGCCCCGGTGCCACTGGGAGCCGAGCTCTCCTGCCAGCAGAGCCCACGTGAGCCTCATGGCACAGGCTGTGCTTGGCACTGGGACCGGGAGCCTTGTGTGCAAGGTCCAAATCAAGGGTGCTTTCCTCTACAGCTTCTGTTTGTATCCTTGAGTGTGACAGATGGGGCAAATATTCACCACCAGGAGGCCTCTGGAGAGGGATGAACAGTTCAGAGAAGCAAAGGCTGCTTTCCCACCCTGCAGCAGTCCCCCAGTCCCTGCCCCACAGACAAGGTCTCCAGAGGCCTCTCTGCAGCCATAGACCCAGAGAACATCACATCCCAAGGAAGATCTGGCGTTTTGTTGTGACAGCCACCAGCCTTGCCAGCAGGCTTTGTGGCACACCAGTGCACCAAGGGGACTCATGGTCAGAGGGGCCTGGCCATGCCGAAGTACCAAGCACCAGCAGCACCCCGGCTCTGGCAGATCCCAGAGGAGACTCTGGCGATTTCCTGAGAGCACTGCCACCTTGTGTCTGTCCATCCTGCGCTGTGGCAGTGTCACGTCCTGGCAGAGACCAGCACATATGCTACCTATGAGAGACCAAGAGGTCACCACATGGCCTAAGGTAGCTGTGGAACACTGCTGGCTGCCCCCTCCACTGGCATCTCTCTCATGACAGCTGCAGAAGTAGAGCTTGCCTGTGCAGCACTGTCCGCAACACTCCCTTGTGAGACAAGGGTGACAGAGCATAGCACAGGCTATGTCCAGACAGCAAGAGGAGCCTGGAATACCATCAGCAGTCCTATCTAATAGCTGATGGCTCTGTGCAATATGTGAAGAGAGGCTAGAGTGTTTGGTTTTCTTCTTTAACCTGAAAGGTCAATTCTAGTTCTCCCCATCCTTTCCTGGGTGCCCAAACAGATTGTTCAGAGTGGTATGCTTCCATCAGGCACATTCTGCACTACATTAGTTTAATGGCACTGTCACTATGAATTGCAGACTTTCTCAGCTCCCCCCTGTGCTGGTGAAACATGGCAGCATAAGGAACATCTGTTCTCTTACCCTTTGCTGGAAGTGGGAAACATCATATTGCGTTTTTGTTATTAGCCTTATTTGGATGCCAGTGGTTTTGTTTCTAAACACATCAAGGCAGCTGAATAACCTTAATTGAGTACTACAGAAAAAGCATGGTTTCATGCAAATGCAGCTGCCAGCATAATTATTAGGACAATACTGAACTTCTATTCCTGAGATCGGTTCCAGTTCCTTGGTTTTTATATTGCTCCCTTGCTGCTGAATTTCATTATAAACATCTCCACAAAACCTGATCTATAGTTAGGCAGTAAACAAGTTAAGTCCTTAATTTTTGACATTAAAAGCCAAACAAACCTGATTATTACAATGTGAATTTGAGCCTTTATTTATACACAAAATAATTACCCAGTTTTCACTAGGAATAACTACCACAGGTAAAACTCTGCCTTACATGACTTCAAATGGGCCCCAAGAATTTTAATGCAATTTCATTAAAGACAACAGATTTTTGCAGCTCCTATGGAAGATGACAGTATGTATAAATAGAATCAATTTAATAATTTTCAGATTTAATTATGATGGATTAATTGTTATTGCATGATCAACCACAGCACACAATGGGCAATTAAGCAGAGTGCACATATACAACTCTCTAGTCCGCCCATTATGTAGAATCACTTCATTATTAAGCCTGAGGGCAAGTCAGAGAACAAGATTACAGCAAGGGTACAAAAAGTGGCAGAATCTGCTCCAATAACTTTGCTGGTGTCTTTCTGTGCTGCAAGGTACACACATCCTTCGTTATGTACACAACTTCAATGGATCTTCATGAAAATATTTCACTTTTATCCTATCTCCTTTACCAGCTTACTAGGGCATTCCAGGAAATGGCTAGCCAAGTTGGCTTGCTCGACTTTTGGTAGATTTACCTAGGTTTGGAGAGGTCTTTGGTGAAACCTGAGCATCAGGCTTCTGGTGTAACTGATGGGGAGGCTTTTTACCCTGATGATTTAATTAGGTTTTATTTTCTTTTAGACCCACAGCAGAATTCAAGGCTGCTTTGGGTCACCCATGAAGTATGTTTGGTCTAATTCCTAGGAAAGATGTGCTCATTGTCACAGAACAATTGTATCTAGTGTCACATTGGTAACAGTTTCTCTTTAAGAAAGGCAGACTGTGAAACCAGTAATCCTGGCCAGGTCAGGATTGTGTTGTATCAGCAGAACTTTTGTGGGGAAGCTTGCACAGCACGTGCCTGCCCTGTCTGGCTCAGTCCATTGTCTTCACAACTAATAACATTTACTCCAAATTTAAATAGGCACAAAGTTCAGCAAGCCAGATTTAGTCTGGGTGTATCTTTACTGAAGTCAGTGAAGCTTATAAACTTGGCCTGATATTTGGTGTTGGAGGAGTGAATATAAGAACAATTCTTCAAGTGTTTGTTTTCTTTTTTATGATCACAGAACAACACAATTTGAAGCAAAGTGTTGCATGCTACTGTTCTCAAAGCATAAGTCACAAAGGATGCTGGACTCAGGTTTTGGTTTAATTAATACTAGAAGTTTCCACTAGGTTTGTGCTCATTTCTGTATTCCCCAATACCTCCTCTCTGAGAAACAGACTCCCTGGATACTCTAACTGGTCTGGTCATTTGAAGTTGGAAATCTGTACTGATGGTACCCCATGATAGTGGGGGTATGTACTTATTTGCTTCATAAAACTCTTATTTCCCTAAAGCTTTATCCACTGGTATTGTTGCACATAGTGCAGTAGTGTAGTGTAATTATCAGCTAATCAATTAAACCCATGCCTGAACCCCAATGCAGTCTTGCCTATGCTTCTAGCAATTAAAAAAAAGGCAAAACTGCCTGTGAATTTTTGTATGAGTTGATATTAGCCAGTTGCATATGCTACAGCCAAAGACTGAAAATTAAGAACAAGCACCATCCTGACAGGGGAAGATTGGTGTGGCAGAATTTGTTCAGTGCTTTGCTTGGCCTGTTTTATTCTATTTTAACAAATCTGCATTAGTAAGTTTACAGTGGTTTGTAGTTTGAGTACAGTGTGTGCTATGATATATTTGTGAATTGCTATTAGTAAACAGTCCTGACTACACTATTTGCAGAGCCTAAGTAGACCTTGTATGCAGTTCAGCATGGTATGTTTCCCATCATCACCTTTGGAGCTCTGATGTTGAAAACACAGAACCAAGTCCTCTTGGAGCTAAAGTCTGTAGTCACCTCTCTTAGGAATCAAGGAGGGAAACTTCAGTGCAAGCAAGGCACTCCAGTGTCCTGAGATGCCAAATTGTTGAATAATCCCATTTTTTAAATCTTTCCAAGGAGATTTCTGTCTTGGGCAATGAATGCGAGACCCTTCCTCTCCTCTGACAAAGCCAGTTCCTTGGAGTTTGCCTGGGCTGTGACTTGTGCTTCCAGGCCAGTGTCACCACTTGCTGTACATGACACCTGAGGTACCCTTGACTTCCCCAAGCCAAGCAGGGGTGATGGGAGTCTCACAGAGTATGGTGGTGCCACATGCTCCCTTCTCCTTTGCAGCCCAGAGCAGGGGTGCCATGCTGGATGCCCCAGCAAGGGTAGCTGGCACTGCGAGCACAAGTTGCTCCATTGCAGAGGCAGGAAAGAACAGGAAACAAGTGGTGACTAACAGTTCACATTCTTTCTTTTGAGGCAGCAGAGCCACACACAGCCCCTCACTCAGGACAAGCTGCTCAGGCACAGGCTAGTCCTTGGTAAAATTCATTGCATCTGGTGCTGCTCATTTCCTTTCAGTTTTTATCTAGTCTTTCTGTGTTTCCTGTTAGCACCTAATGCCATTTGGGACAGCACAGGGACTGCTGCTCGCTGTGTGTTTGCTGTGCAGAGACCAGCAGGAGCAAGTGGTTGCAGCACTGTGATCAAGCTAGCGTGTGTTTTGGTGCATCCTGCCGGTACCTTTCCATGTTCTTGCTCTTGCAGTAGGTGAAGTGCCAAGGATGAGGAGCTGGGGCACTGAGGGACCTCAGTGAAGTCTATTAAATGGATCCTGGGTTTCTGCTGGAAAGGACTAAGGGAAACAAACAGCAAAGACCAGAAAGCTATGTGTAAAATGTGGATTCTGCTTTTTTTTCTCATGTGTCTCACTCTCTATCTTTTATTTGTACTGATATAACCATCCACTTGAATGTTTTCAGCATTTCTCAGGTCTGTGAACTTCGGTTTTTATAGGGTGAGCTTGTTTGCCAGGCAGGTTTTCCTCAAACTCTCCTGGTGCCAGTAATTAAGGGATTATTGTAATTACCTCACTGGTGCAGATACTGAGTATTAGCGCTTAGGCTGAATGTGCCCACTTTGATTTCTCTACAGTGACGCTAGGTAGGCTGTGCCTGGGCTCTGCTCTAAATGAGCACAGTGTCATTAATGACAGCGCTTTTACAATGGGCACTTTTGTGCTTAAGAAACTTTTTATACCTTAATCCAACCTGATGCAAGCTACCTATGCAAATGCATTACAGGTACAATTTACTTCATGGCATTAACAAAACTTAAAAACTGATTTGGACTGCACTGTGAAGTGTTTAATGAGCTGTGTGTGTCAGATCCTTGGAGCTGGCTGAAGTCCTCTGGCTGTAAGTCAGCATGTAATGCTTTCCTTTCCCTGTCCTGTGCCTGGCACTAGCCTTAGTGCTTTGGTCCTTACAGGCATGAGAGTTCTTCTCATTTACACTGGCCTTCAGGGATCATAAGGAATTGAAAAATATTGTAGGCTCTTTGTGGGTCCCCTTCCTCCACGCAGCTGCAGCAGGGACGGTGTGGCATGCTGCTGACAGCCCCTTTGCCATGGTCCAGGTGCAAGGGAAGCCACAGCCAAAGCACACACATCTGCCACCCCAAGTGGATACAGCACACCAGCAAATGTGCTCCTGCGAGTCCTGAGCAGAGGCCTCACCTTGGACTGAGCACTGCCAGGGAGCAGAGCAGCGCTGCTGCAACTTCTGCTCTTGTGGTTCAGCATATCCAGCACACCCACTTTTCCAGGCCTGTTCTCAGTGACTGCTGTGCCTTACCACATCTGGCTCTTTCATGTTTGGCCTGAAATGCCCTTTCTCCTAATGGCAACTTTTCCATTGCACACAGGCTCCTGAGTTGATGATAACATTATGTTTCCCTGTAGCTGTGTATGTGAAGCTGTGTCTTGTTTCTTGTCTTATTTCATCTGCTGTAATTAAACTGGTGATGAAACCATTCAGGTCCTGAATACCCTTGCACTGCGGTCAATACAAAGTTCTAGCACTCATGAGAACGAAGTGTGATCCTCAAATTCCCTTGCAGATCATTATTTTTTATTCCGTGCTTTGCCCTTCTCCCTTTCTAAACCAGCTATAAAAGCATTTGTGCTGTAGGACAAACTGTCCCTCAGCTGCACCGTGAGAGAGCCCATGCTCTAAGTGCCTGCTCCTCATTCACAAATGACCTGAAGCAATAACAATGCCCATAGAGAAATAATCTCTACCATTTCTACAGCCTTTAGTTTTTGTTTGTCCTTGTGCCATAGAGGTTGTATATTATGTATGCCATCCTTGCTTCCTGTTCCTGGCCAGCTGTGGATTGATGATAGCATCTTCAAGTTGTTGGACTTCCTCTTCTTGTCTTTAATCTTTTGGTTTCAAAATGGCCCCCCACATTTACAGTTACCAACCACAGCGGGCAGATAGCAGCAGATGGTAGCCAACCAGACAACACTGAGTACATTTTAAAAACAAAAAGAGATCTGTTCTTTAGGTTATATAAGAGGATTTAGCTAAGATTTAGTGAAACAGAGTAATTTCTGAAATGTTTGTCAGCTCATATATTAAATGTTCTAATTCTTGACATTTTCAGATTCATGTTGGTCCAATTTGACTCAGCTGTGCTTGTAGAAACAGTGAAAGCCAGTAACACACTTATGCTACATAGTATATAAATTCAAAATGTAGCAACTGAAAGAGAATTTTATACTCCATTAACTTCCTTGACTTGCAACAGACTCCTTCCTATCACACTATGCATTACTATTACTAAAGACTGCAGTTCAGGAAAGCAACACATTTTCTTTAGTTAACACCTGTGCTCAAAGCCAGGCTAAAGCAAGCCTAATGTAACCATCCAGTCCTTCAGAAGAAAAGCCACAGGTTATTTTGCTTCCTCTTCCTTTCCTTCTTCATTAAAATCTAGTTTCACAGGGCACAGAGCCTGACTGAGCTGAAGAGCAGATGTTTTGAAAAAAGTCCTGGCTATAAGCCACTTTTTTGTCTTTTTCTGGTTGGTTTTGTTTAAAGATTGAGAGGGAAATGTACCTTATTGTACATTATTCCAAGATGTATGAAAAGTAAGAGCAAGTCAGGAAATGCAGATTTTCTTCAGTCAAGTGCCTTAGACCCCCCAGTTGGGAATGCAGCCAATGTACAACTTCCACAACTGAAGCATCCAAATGCATTATTAGGAAGATGAGGCAAATTTATTAGTTTGCTCCTAGCATGCACTAATTCCTAACTGCTTTTAAAACTTATTTTTATGCTACAATCATGCAATTCTGCTAATGAAGTTATAATTCTATGTTGTTAGCATCAGAGTCTAAACCTGGGCTGGTAGTAGCAAGTCTTGCTTCTGATGTTTCTTCAACCATGACCTATTGGTGTACCTTCAAGACACTGCAAGTTCTTGCTTCCCTCATTCCAATCACAATCCCAGATGTCTACATTTCAATATAAAACTTAAGTGGTTTATTGTAAAAGTTTTATCTAAGGCTGTTATTATCTACCCAGTGTTTCATTGTGAGGGAAATTGTGTTTATCATTTGGGAATCATGGCCACAACCAGGAGATCTATATTCAGTTCATGATGTTTTAACTTAGGCCTCAGCCATGCAGTGTCTCAGGTCCTTTGGCTAAAGCCAGTTGGGCATGATCGGTTTCATGAACTGGTAGAGGAAGGTAGAGGGTTTATGTCCTCTAATCTGTTAGCTTCTCTTATCTCCTGCTTCATTTATAAAATGGGGACTATGTAATAAAAGTTCCTTTATCAGATTTTTTTTAGGGTTCTTTGAATAGCTTTGGTCCTAACCATCTTCTGTTGAAACACTCATACCTTCCGGGCTTGATCCAAAATCAAGGACATCAGAACAAATCAGGCCAAACTCTCTCAGGCTCTGGGAAAAGGCTGGGAAAGGTTATGCTGTGCAAGTCTGAAGGGCCAAAATACCCTCAGATTGCCCCAGAATTAACTGGCTCTGTAGCTGGACCTCCTGTCCCAGTGTGTTTGCAGCATAGCCAGGATCCCAGGCTGATACGAGATTGATCCTGTCCTCCTCTCACCTCTCTCCTATTTTTTGACTCCAAGAGCCAGGACGTAGATTTTACACCCTACATCATATTTTGCATCAGTAGGCGCTTCTTGTCTAATGCTGCCTTCTGACAAAATAGGTCCTGCATCCATTTCAGCTGCTTTTGCAGAGAAGCCCACCCAGCAGGGAAGACTTTCAACAAGGCCAATGAGTGTGGTGAGTCCACACTACTCACCTGAAGCAAGGTTGGCCACTCCAGTGTGATGTCACCCATCTCCCCATCAGGCTGCTGTGGCTCCTCCCTTTGCCACTGTGGCTTCTATTCTGAGGCCTCATGTAGAGTCTGACATGCGGACTTGGAGAGTTCTGTGCATGAGGACAATAACTCGGGAGGCAAGAGGCCTGAGCTGCTGGCCCCACAGTGGCTGTAAGAAGATCAGTGTGGTATTGTTAGCATGGGTATCACAACCACTACCTCATCTGTCTAGCCTTTAGAAGTAAACACCGTGCATGTTACACAGTCATTTCATCACTTGGCTTTACAGAATCCCCTGACTGTCCAGGAAGCACCACAGCTGCCTGCCAGGGGTGGCCAGCAGCTGCCTTTGAGAACAGCTGGGTTATGTTTTTTAAAGGGCTACTTCCACCCCACACCCCCAGTCTCAGGCCAGGGAGACACCAACTGTAGGAGAAGAAGACAGTGGACAAGGAGCTCAGGCTTGTCTCATTAGGCTGATGCCCCCACCTGGTCTCTGTGACCTGCTGATGCAGAAACCAAGTAGTCATTGGCAACAACCCGTGTGGGCCTGAAAGCCACAGATTAGCTTCTGAGAAAACCTGACGTAACTTTTTATTCTCATTCCCAAGTCTAGAGGGAAGACACCCCCATAGGCCTCCTCCCTCCCCTTGGTTAAAGGATTTCAATTTCCACTTAGTAGCTGGTGTTGGTGGTGGTGGATGTGATACACGTGCTTGAATGGATATGTTTAATGTGAGCCTGGGAAGAGCTGTTCTCCTCTCCGGGGTGCTTCATCCTTATTTTCTCACTGAGATTGTGCATATGCACAGCACTGACTTTTCAGAGATGCTGAACCAATGGGAGCTGTAAAACTTCAGCTTGTGTTTCAGTCCATATGTACTTTGATTTCATGGTGGAGAAGGAAAGAATATCCCTTCTCTGATGTAAGCAATATATTCTCCAAGTGCTGGTTATGTTATGCTATGTTATGTTATATGTTCTCAAAAGCCAAATACTGATATTTGCCAAAGTGGTTTAAGTCCAGCCTTTTTCTACTGGCAGTCTGGATTTATCCCATTGATTTAGTTTCAAAGCAATCATGCCTTCACACTTCCAAAGTCATTACATTTAATCTCATCAATATGAACAAAGTATTTGAGCAACGTAGAAACTAAGAAATGGGGAAAGTCTACCTTGAAAGCATAGCAAGACCTGCCCTTAGCAGCCCAGGGCATATAAATCAGTTTCTTTTCCAACTCATTTATCCTTGGCCAGTGACTTTATGCCTCAGTTTGCTTCACTTCCAAAAATGTATCCAGTTCCTCTCTTGATGCATGACTAAGGCTCTCTTCTATTGCTGACTCTATCAACTGGGTAATATCCCAGCCCCTCCTCATTGTGTAATTCTGCCTCAGTTTAAATATATTATTCCCCTTTTCCTTTCAAATGAGTTATCTCAGAAACAGCACTGGCACCATGATGTCCCTTTAGCTTTCTGCTTTCTGTTTGCCTTTCCTAGCCAAGCTCTAACTTTTTACTAATTTAAATCTCCCTTACACTCCTTACTATCCCACGTACAGCTGCTGCTAGAATCCATGAGATACACAGGCAAGAGGGAAGGAGAGACCCAGCTGCTCTTTAACATGAGAAGCTCAGAGCTCTGTATAGTGGTGCCAACACTGAGAGAAGCTGCAGAGATGCCTACAGCTCAGCCTCAGGGACGGTTCATGCTGTGGATGTGAGGCACCCATGAGCTCTTGCAGCTGATCCACCTACTGTGGTTGACATTTGGAACCAAACATGCCGCTGCTGTTATGTTTGTCCTTTGGTGCCAGCTGGAGCTCAGAAGTGTCCGAAGTACATTTGATGGAACAGCAGGAGGATGAGCAAAAGGGTCTGTGACCAAAGGGGCTTCTGAGACAGGCTGCTGGCATTGGCCCTATAACAACAGCTTGCCTGAGCTAGTCTGGTCTAGGGGTGTCCATGTTTCAGTATAAAGCTCTAAAAGAGGCTAATTACCATTAAACCAGACAGATTGTTGAAAATTAAATCTGTGGGCTGTGTATAGTGATGTTCCCTCCATAAGGAGATAAACTATATCATGCTGAGTCTCAGGTCTGCTGTGAGTGGGACACAATGAGCTGTATAGTCCCTGCATGTGCATGAGGGGCAGAGCAATTCATTCCTTCTGCTGTTTATTCTTGCATAGGAAGTGTGAGAAGATGCTATGATTAGTGCTAATCTGTTTTAGATGGAGCCTGGTGGACCTTGGGGGATCAGTGCACATACTCCAGCACAGTGGGCCGTACAAATTAGAAAGCATTGTGTAGAGTGCAATTATGCAGATGTGTAGTGTTGCCATTATGTATTTCTGTTTTAGAACACATTGTATAAATCTCTGGGTTTCCTGCAAAAATGTCCATCTTTGCTATCACTGCCAGCTTACCAGACTGTTTTGTCATCTGCTCAAAGCTTGTTAGGGCTTTGGCATGCTATGCAGAAAAAATCTCTCAATGAGATGTGTGTTGTGAATTACAGTCCTGACAACTATCAAAGGCTGCATGCTGAGGTGTAGCATTAATATTTATTTGGGAACAGATGTCCTGGCTATTAGCCAGGGGACAACCTTGGTGTGTTAGATGTTGGGGAAAAAAGTCCTGCCCCTAAGAACTCAGTCCCTATATAGCAAGTATTAAAAATATTTAATATTTTAAATACTGGTAAAAGAACAGGTAGAATAAAAGTGAGGGTGGAGGTAATGCTGTAATAACTTCTTTTCCCTGAACTGAAGAAAACATTTCCAATCAAAGGCTGGTTTATATATTTACTTTAACTGGGGTTTAAGTATCCTTTTTTATCCTAGCATTTTTAAACTGATAAAGCCTAGCTATAAAATAATCTTATTTTGTGTGTACATTGATAAAGATGTTAAGAATTCTTAAACCATTTTCCTGCTCTGTAGAGTCATGGAAATGTAGCAACACCATATTTAAAAATCTGCTTTCTTCTTCCTGGTAAGATTTTTAATTCCAGTGGAGAATGACAACATCTCCTTCTGCTTTGTTAGTGTCATGCATGCATGTGCCTGCTGTTAGTTGTAGGACAATGACTTCACACCAGACACAACTGGGCAACAACAGGCAAAGCCAAAATAACACTCTGTTTATGTTGATAATAGCTTTCCTCTGGGCTTCGTGTTCTCCTTCTAGGGCAGAAGCTAGTTGCAGTTTTGCAGCTGGTCATCTGCTCAGATGGCTTTAGATGTCATGGTGTGCTGCAGGGTTAAAATATGTACAGATTTTCCCAATGCCATTTGCAGAGGTGAACAATAGCTGACTTGGCAGAAGTTGGATGCTCCAAAAGTCCTGCAGTGGCTCCTGTGCCAAGTCTTTGTGATGAGCATCCAGGAGTTAAGCTACACACTTTTGTACATCCTCTCCTTTCTTTGTGTGTGCAGCAAGATGAAGCTTGCCTCACTATTTGCTTTTCTAAATTAAGATGTCTCCTGGCAGGGCACCACTCAGGCGCTCACAAGAACACTGCTTGAAATGATGCACACTTACTGGCTGGGAGAAGCCCGAGGCTGATGGACATTCCAACATGCTCCCTGCAGATATGTAGGCATGGTCTCTGCACCTTGGTGTCAGCACAGGGGAATGTGGAGAACTCTGCCCAGAGTGTACCATTTCTATGAGCAATGGACTTTAACCTTCAAAATTAGAGGCCAGACAAGAAATTAACTCTATATAATGAATATTTGTGGATGGGAAAAAAATTATCCAGGGCCCATGATCCTCAATCCTTCACTCTGATTACTGATGAGGAAAGAGTAAGAACAATCATGACTTTCCCTGACCTCTTCTATAAGAAAGGTGTGGTGAGAGGAATAACAGCCTTTCTTTGATTGACCAGATTAGTTCATCTTCACCAGAAGGAAGAAAGACAGAAAGTGTCATTTCAAAGCTTGTAGCCCTACTGAGGAAGCTTCTGGGTTTTTTTCCCCACGCAGAGGAACAGTGGGCTCTGCATGTCAACATTGATGACAAGCCAACAGAAAGCACAGAGACCAGAGGCTTGACTCATCACCATGGATGCAAGGGCAGTTTTTTGAACCCACTGCATTCATGGAAGCAGCTTTCTTGGAGAGGTGATTCATCATTGAGGAAGTCCAGGACAGAAGGGACAGCTGTGATCTCTTACATAAACTCCTTCCCTGACTGTAGTAGCACTGAAAATGACTTGCTGCTTCTGGGAATGAGCCACATGGTGCAGATCTCAGGGACTCGTCTCCTCACTGTCAGTTCTGAATTACTAAGGCTGAGCCACTACATGTAACATCCCCTCATAATGGGGTCTTTGTCAATAAGGACTTGCAGACAGTTTAATAGGTTTTTCTCAGGACCCCAAAAAGATTGCATGGCCATTTCTGGAAAGACCTAAGGCTTTTGTCTTTTCCACACTGCAGAAATTTGATGTATGTTTCATCCACCTAGTCCAGGAGTGTCACATACTGTGGCCAAAGCTTGATTACACAAGGTGACAGCACCAAAAAATTGGCCCACTTCTAATCAACAGTTCTGCTACAAGTAAGCCAAACAGTTTTGGGAAATTCTGATAATGCACAGAGATTTGGGGGGGACCACAGGTAAACCTCAAAAAGGGGCACCAGCCCTAGACAAAGAACTGCAAAAAGTGAAGGGTCAGAAAGAAACTGTGTGGGTGAGGAAAAATGGGACTACATGTGTGTCATGGAACCAAAAACTTTTGAGGATTTGTAGCAACTAACGAGTGATGGACAGTCGCAGTGGGTGACTTTGAGCTTTAGGCATCTTCTTCATGAGTTGTGGTGAAGTTTGAAGGATGGAGAAGAAAGGAGGAGCATGTATGACTAAACTCCGTGAAAACACAGATGAATTATATAGAGGGGCATACATCCAGAATGAAGACAATGAAGAGCATCTGAAGGGCAAATAAATAAGACATCAGAAAGAGTAAGTCTTGAGAAAGCATAAGGATTAGAGAAAGAACAAGGACTGTTGAAGGATGCAACCAAGGGCTCTAAGTACATCTAAACATCCTTGGCTCCAAAATTTTCTAATCTGAAGATGGTGGCTGGGAGAGCACTCAGGGGAAATATTGTATGTGCTTACCCTGCGTTCATACTTTTCCCCAGGCATTTGGCTTTTGCCCACTGTTGGAGACAGGAGCTAGATGGACCTTTGGCCTGGCCCAGTGTGGCTGCTCTTCTGTTCTTGTGTTCTGGTATTGTGAAAGAGTTGGAGTCCTTGTGGTAAGTCTTGCGCTCTTTAGCACAAGCTGCAGGACAAACCATGGTTATCATGGTGCCATTGCTGAGTCAGACACAAAGGGATCTTGCTGACATTCTGCATTGCTTTGCACACAACATGCTGAACAGACTGTGAAGAAAAGACTGTATTTCCCAAAAACAACCAGTCTCTTCATCAAGATGACTCTTACGTAGGTACAGCAAATTGCTGTCTCCTGCAGACAGGCTGCTCCAGCTTAAGGCTATGGAAGGGTGGCAGCAGCAGCTTTCTGTCTAACAGATTATGTTTGAGTTTAGCATCCAGGGTGTGCTGCTGGGACTGCCTGGAGAGCCTCTCTGGGGCATTCCCCTCACCTCTGTCCCACTGCAGCCCTGTAGCCTCTGTTCTTCAGGCTGTTGCCTACAATGTGCTTGTGAAGCTGCTTTTGTTCTCTGGGGGAGATGAAGGTGCTGGCAGTTCTTTCCATTTCTCTCTTTGCTTGCATCTCAGCAATGAGGAGACAGGAGAACTTCTGAGCCTCTCTACTGGATGTTTTGGCTGCCTTGCTCCTCCCCCACTTCTTTGGCTCTGTAGTCCCTCCACGGTAGTTGTACTCTTTTGGTTGTAATTATGTCCATGAATAGTGCTATCCTGTCTTGCCTATCAGGGCTAGCATTACCAGGAGGGGTCTCCATTTTTCCAGGAACACTGTGGCACTTTTGAAAAATAAGTATCTCCCAAGGACATGAATCTCCTGAGAGCTGCACTCACCTTTTTCCTTTTTGCTTGTCCTTGTTTATTCATTCCCATGGTGAGAATGACAGTATCTTTTTTTTTTTGCAAGATGTTTTTTTTTCCCACAATATTTTATCACTTATCATATTTATCAGGTAGGAAGAGGGGAGGAATCTGTAGGTAGAAAGAAGGGGAATTTGGTTCCAGAGTGAATGAGAGGACGGTCAGAGGGCCAGAGCAATGTTTATACACACATACAGTAATTTCTTGCTCAGTGTATGCATATGTATGCATGTGAACTACATATGTTAACAATACATTTTTTCTAAGGTCAGTGCTCTTCTCTGCAAAGCCCAGACTCCACTTAGGGGAGAAACAAGACTTGTCAATAAATGGATCCAATTTAAAAGAAACTAGGTGGAAATAATGATGAGGAAATGAGAAAAATAAGCTTTTGATGAAATAATTAATGACTAGTTGTGACACAATCTCACAACAGCCATCCAAGGCTCAGAGAGATCAGAGGAGACAATTTGCTGCCAGACAATGCTTACTATGCAAAGCCAAGTAGCCTCCTGTTTGCAATTTAAAATCATACCCATATACATGAACTGCAGTTGGTGGTGGCTTGTTTGTTTTAAACTCTCTCTAACAAAGTAACAGCACTCCCTTCGCGTTGCATCCGAAAGGGGAGCAGACCAGCGGGTTCTGAGCAGCTATGTAGCGTGTAAAACAGGTCCAGCTCTAAGGCAGCTAAAGCCAGGAAATGAGTGTTTCAACATGTGTGAATTATTTTACTGCCATCAAACTGAACAGATCTCTGCTGCTCAAAGATCTGGTCCAAAAGACTGAAACTAGTGATTCTTAGCTGGGGGTGTCTGGGCTAGTAAGGTCTTCTGAAGAGTCTGCAAAAGGTGGAAAGAAAAAGCAAGCCTTCTGTCAGCAGGCTTGCATTTACTGTCACCAAGTCCTCACCCCCTATTGGCAATATTTTTATGAACCCACAAGTGGACAAAGAAGAAAAACACTTCGCACAAAATATTTTTTGCAGAAGGCTCAATTCTGCCCTTGGAGATTATGTTCCTTACACCAGCCATGCTGAGCTGCGGGTGGCAGTGGGTTGACTCGGCGGCGAAGTAGCTTTTGAAGGAAATCTTGCTGTTGTCTCCATTCACCCAAATCTGCTTCCATGGCAGCATGGTCTTAGCAGTGCAAACTGGATTGCTCTGCCCAAAAGCACTTCAGGAGTGCACCAGATGGGCTGTGACTGGGGGCGTGTTCAGTCTGCATAGCCACACTACAGATAGTCTGAAACCACCAAAATCACTGCAATAGAGACACAAGATGGCCACATGATGTATTTCACAGCAGAACCTGCTTCTTTGCAAGACATTACCTGTCATTCCAGAAGAGCCACTGCCACCATGCTTCACTCAGCTCCTGAGACAAAGGCTGTGGAGGTGCAGAGCCAGCATCTCCCTGCTCAGCTCAGGGGTTAGCTCCTTTCACTGGGCTGCTCAGCACTTCTGCCATCCCAAACAGATTAGTGGAGGAAGGCATGTTGGGAGACAGTCCACTCCTAATCACTTCCAGAGGTCCTGTTTCCAACTTGGTCAAGGCACTGCTGAGTCATTTTCATGCAGAATGAGTTATGGTTGTGTTTAAAACCTCTTTATTACCCTTCAGTAATCCAGAGCTCAGTCTTGCGTTTTTAATATTGCTCTTCTAAAGGGCAGATTTATATGTAAAGCACTTTACACTTTGGTTTCCTCTTAAATAAAACTAAAGTTGTTCTTATGAGTGCTTTATGACATTAACTAACTAGTCCTGACAACACCCTGATTTTACATATGCACAGCAGAAATCTTGGACAAGCTTCTTAAGTCTGGTGTTTTCAATTCTCATGATTTTATTGTGAGTCTAGGGTAGGCTTTTTCTTCAAGTCTCAGCTTCTGGAAGCACACAATCACATGATGTTCTCACTTTTTTTTTTTTTTAACAATACATTTCTAATTCTTCCAGTTACAGGGGAAAGCCTGGGGAAAATGTGATCCAAATGCATTACAAGGCTCAGAAACCAGATGCCAAATGAGAAGCCAAACTGTGTTGCCATTTTTAAATATCCAAAGCTTTAAGGTAGTCTAAGTATGCTCTCAGTCTTCACCCATGTTTTCTGAATGTGAAAGGGCTCAGCAGAAAATAAAGCTTCACATTTCATGGACACAAAGGCAAATAAAGTCTTCAGGGGTGATAATATTCTCCATCTCCCCCTTTTGCTTACTTGTGTCTGATTTTCATCCTGCATGTGCTTTGCTTTCCACATTGTGAGTAGTCACATTCCTCACAGTGGTAGAGAAAAGCACACAAATAAATCTTTGCTGGAACAGAGCAGATTTTAAATCAAATCAAAATTTTACATACAAGTAATGTCAAGGTTTTAAACTCTTCCATCTGTTATTATATGCTTGTAGAGTGCACTTTGCATCAGGCCAGGGGATACAGTTCACGGCTCTCAAGGCTACTGTAACACAACCACCATTACTGCTACTGAAGCTTCTAGTACTATTACTAATAGAATAGAGTTGTTAAATAGACTTTGTGATTGTGTTTGCATAAAAAGTTGCAAGAAAGCCTTCAGTAAGCTTTTCTTGTGCTGTAGCACTGCAAACCAGCTTTTTGTATGTTGTAAACAGAGCTGGACAACAAAAAATGAGTGACATACTGATTTTATGGCATAGGTTTTGTGTTTCTTTTACTTCATTATTGGTTTTATACTGAAGCATATAATTTTTCCCACTATTTCCTGTTGACACATTTGCAGATCAAAGACCATAGGTGGCTGACTTTGGGGCAGTGATTTAGATTTCTCCCACTGGTTTTTAGTCTGTGTAATGCTTGCTGCTCTGCCTGGGAATCTAATGCTATTTTAATTACTCCATGCACGTATTTCTTCTTTAGCTATTAGAAAATCTCTGTTTGTTAGACTTGGAGGCCAGAGCTTTCCCAAAGAAAATACTTCCTAGCCTGGTAATCCTAATGATACAAGATTGTCTTTATATTTATTATAAAGCATCCTTTTCTTCATTTTCTCCCATGGCTTCCAGACAAATGTTTCTGTGACTCCCCAAACAAATCCCTTGTTTCTCCAAGTTGGACAGTTGCCTCCCTCTCACTTCTGCTCAGTTGAACAATATCTTCTTCTCCTTTAAGCATTTTTATCATGCTTGATGCTTTTTAAACCATTGTTCCTGTTTGCCCACATGTTTACTTGCTGAGTAGAAAAAATTTGCAGGTAGAATCAAAAGAAGCAGTGGTTTCCATCCTGTGGTGCCCAGTTAATATGTTAGCACACCTTCACATGTCAGGCTGCCAGAAGAAGCCACAAAGGAGCTCCCTGTGCCAGCCACATGGAGCTCAGCCACCATCGCTCTATCAAAAGAGCTGATGGGAAGGTCAATTGCTTGCTTCAAGTATTGACCACAAACTTATTTAGACAGGTTTGGTCTAGGAATCTAAGAACTCCTGTATTGCAGTCTTCCTGGGATCAATTCTCTGCTCACTTCCCTCACTTTTCTGCATAAGTAAGGTTGCTTTAATTTTGCAAATGTCCTCTACTTTTGTTCCAAGCCAAACAACCAAAGTTGTCTGTCAAAGTTTGTCTGTCAAAGCCAGACAACCCTAGTTTATGTTTACTCTTGTTAAAGGCAGTCTGTTCTACAGGCACAGCCGAACCAAACTGAGACAGAGTGACATTTGCTTAAGAGTTGGACTTGATGATCTTTGTGGGTCCCTTCCAACTCGGAATATTCTGTGATTCTATATTGAAATTTTACACTGAGGAAAGTGAAAAAGCCTCCAGTTGATGAATTTGCTAGTATCAAACAAGTGAAATACTATCAAGCACAGGACAACCACAAATAGGTCCTTCCCAGCAAGGAGCCAAGTCCCTGCTAGACCCTTTCCTCTCACTTCCAACTGGAACAGCTCCCCTTCCAAGAGGGAAAGAGTTGCTGTTGAGATGAGCTGCATGGTGGTGGTGTGACAAGGTGCCTTGGCAGTGCTTTTGCAAAGTCAGCCTCCAAGTAGGAAGCAGGCTAACATGTTTCTTGGACAATACAAGGTAAGGAGGGAGGGATTTATATAGGGATTGTGTAACTATGTTAAGGGGTATAAAAAGGACAGGCAGTCTAGCAAAGGAGATGGTTTATATATGCAAGGTCAACAGCTAACTTAGTAGGATCATAGAAAATATCTTGCTGAACTGAGGAATGGGAAAGAGACACATACAGTACTGATTCAGCTGGCTGTGCTCCTCTGTGTCATTCCTTGATAGATTTACCATGTAGTTTTGGTTTGGTTTCCCCTCTCCAGTCCTGTAGAGGGTGATTCCTTTCATGATGATTTAACACACACCTTATAATATAGCAACTCAAGATAGTGAATTGAAAGATTTGTGTTGCTGATTCTGCAACAAATGCATCAAGTGCCAAATGTGCTTTCAATAACTTCCTGCATCAAGCTGAACTGGTTGGTCAAAGGCATCTTCAAAAAAACCCTCGGTCAGACCTGGGCATGATTTGATCTACTGTCTTTCATTCCCTGATATTTACTGCAGAGGCAGTTTGTTTCCACGTACAGCTTTGCTCCTCTACCGACTGTTGAAGCTGCTTAAATAAGCTGCACTCCAGTATTGGACATTGACCTGTGTTTTACTTGTTTGTTTAGTGAAACTGCCACATAACTGACCCAGCAGAGTCAGGAGTTATAAACAAACTTTGACTGAAGAGTGTGTGTTTCATTCAGCTTTCACCTTGACACAAAGCCTTTGCTTTCTGGAGGAGCAAAGACACTCTCTGGAGTACCTCAGCACAGTGCACACCAACTTCTCTTCAGTAAAGCACAGCTAGAAAAAGGCAGCAAAAAGTCCTATGGCATGCAGGGGTGGTTTGTTGTTGTTGTTTGGGGTTTTTTTGTTTTTTATCTTAAAGAGTGTGTGATTAACTTACAAGCTCTTTATGTTAATGGACTCCAGTATTAGGCTGCTTCATACCTTTATGATATATAAAGCTGCTGTGAACAGATTGGCCTATGATCTCATTTATGTCACTGTAGATTCAAAGTGACTCACTTGAAAACACAACTTACAGCAGGTCTCCATGAATGTTCCTAAGAATTAATTTGTCCTATGGTAGGTTTCTGTTTATTACACATGAAAGTGCAAGTTGTTTGGGTTTTTCTGAGGCAAAATTATTTGCTAAGGCTGCAAATATTTAAATTCATCTAAATATTGCAGAATATGAATTCTGTTCTATTGAATATTTTAGTCTGGACAAACAGGGCTTACATTGAAAATGCAATATAAAGCTCTTAATCTCCAGTTAAAACTATTAAAAGGAGTCCAACTGAAGTTGACTAAGAAAATAGTTACAGTATCAATTCTGTGGTCTGTTGCAAATAAGTGACAAGTGTTACTGCCTGGTTAATGTCAATGCCAGGAAATGACCACCATCAATTGTACGAAGTTAGCAATGCCTTTCAGAAATAAATCTTTCAGGAACTTGTGGAGGTTCTGACTTGGAGGAGCTTTCAGCAGGTATGTCTGCTTCGACAAATTGACAAATCTTTATATGTTTGCACCAGTAAATTCATTCAGAGACATTTTTCCTAAAGAGCTTCCCTGCAGGGGAGGTATTATACATGCTCTAGCCTGAAACTTGAGCTGGCCAGAGAATGGAAATTGTGTTTCACAGACGATTTTGAGATTTTGAAATTTGTTTTCATTCCAATTCAAAACAAAACCTCAAAATGTTGAAATTCTCCACAAAGGAAAATTCCACAAAAATAAATAGTTTAGGCTTATTTAGATCATTACAGCTTTTAAAAATGCATATATTACATAAAATAAAGAACTCTAAATGTTTTATTTTAAAAATTGTTGGCTTTTTTTCCCCCAAAAAAATAGTTGGTAAAATGATAGTTTCACAAGCATTTTGATTGTGATAGAATGGCATTTTTGGAGGAAAGCTACTCCATTAGATAATTCTCCATCTGAAGTCCATTAGAGTTCCTATTGCCAAATTGTCCAGACCTTTTGTTGTAATACAAAAACTCTACAAATAAGTCTAGTGCCAGAACCCTGGTGTGTAGTGCCGCTGCCTGTGGGCTTCTTGTTGCTTGTTTCTGCTACGACAAGACCTAGAAGATCCCCATGGGTGTCTCTTTCTCCTTGGCAAGGTGTGAGCAGGAAGAAATGAGCATTCTTTCTGAAAGAGCTCTGAAGGTGTGAGAGAAATAGCTTGCAGTTGCTCTTGCTGCTGTCAGGCTCCCAAACACAAGAAATTCTCTCCCTGGCAGGAGAGCCAGGAAACAAACTAGCACTGGGTATTAGCGCTGGTTCCTTCTGCTGAAAGGAAATGACCCCAACAAGGAAATGTGCCTCTTCTCTGTCACTAACAGAGCAAAGTCCAAGTGAATAGACTCTAGGACACTTCAACAAATACCAGTGACAACAGCCTGTATCCCACAGGTCAAAAGAGACAGTGGTGACATGCTTTCAATGCCTCTGCTGAATTTTGGAAGACTTGTGCAGTTCCAGGGTTATCCGAACTGAAGGGAATCTCATTTTTCATCCATGTAAAACTATGACCTATTTGACACCAGGACCAGATGGAGGATGCCTCACTAACTGAAGTCTACCCAAAGAGGAGCTTTAGGTAATACCGTGAGTGTTGGCGATACTGCATTGCATCAGGACAGCGGCACCAGAGACAGAAGCAATGAGGGTTGCACTGTATTCAGAGCAAAGGCAGTAGGAGCAAATGCTCTCCTGTACCAGCTGCCCTTTCACATCTCCTTAGGGACCTGGGCAAAATGGATGAAGCTAAAAGACTTTACATGTGCTGCTGCCTCTTTGCTTCTGATAAGCAAAACATATTTGATGTGGGTTGCTAGCAATGACAGCGACAGGTGGAGAGGTTATTGGATGACAAACCTGTTCACACAGGTCTAGTGAGATTCTTGCCCTGCACGCTGTGCCCAACAAGAAGGAGCAATGTTTGAGTCCCTATTGTATGTACACAAAGCCAGCATGTTGTCTGCAAGTGGGACACTCGGGCTTGGAGGGTAATTCTGGAATATGTTTTTCTCCTTGGGATATTTCTGAACTGCAGTCACTAGAAAGTGTCATGTAGCAGACACCCTCACTTGTTGAAAACTTGGTAGAACATCTGTACAATATTACGGTCATCAAACTATGTCTGAACCTAATTGGTTGCATGTTGGATTAATTACTTTAATATAAAGAACTGAATGCACTGAAGACCTGCCAGAGGTTGTGAAGAAGATCAAAGAAGGTCAGATAAAAGGCCAAATGTAGCTTTAGTAGGAGCAATTGTACGTTGTAATTCCTTCAGTGGAAGGACTCTTGCCAGATCCCAGCTGGGGCTGTGATCCTCAGGATATAGGCCTAGACAGAGCCTTCCCTTGACAGCCATGTCCATCCTCTCATACAATATTATGGTCCAGGCAGCTGTATGGTTTCATCTTCATCTGGGGCCAATAATTCAGTGTGATCAGCTCAAAATGCTTCAGTCCTCTGGGAAGTAAAAATCTCTCTTGAGAAATTTATAAATTAAGTGTCTTAAACTATTGTCAGAAACTCCATAAAAGCATCAGGAAAGAGGCACCAACCTTCCTGGTAACACTGCCACCCTCCCATCTCCCGAGAGACCATAACCACTGCAAAGCTGTTACCGTCACGTTGTGCCCACACACAACAGCTCCACTCTAAGGCCAGGAATTCACTGCATTGTAAAGAGGAGCCATTGCAGTTCAGTACCAAGCCTCCACAGAGCAGAGTCCTCAGTGCCTTGCACAGGAACTCACTTATCTTCAGAGGCCACTAGCATGGAGCTGTAGGGCACAGCTCCACCCTTCTGTTCTGTCAGGTGCAGATCCATTTGGGGAGCAGACTCACCAGAGTATTGATAGAATATTTGCATTAAGGTGAGATAGGTTTCTAGATTAAAAAATGCCATGAACTTATTTTTCCATCAGCTATTTGTGTCAGCTGTTCTTTATTGGTTTAGTGCCATCTCAAAGCAAGTAAACATCCCTGCTTAGTGTTCAGAAGCAGTGAGTGTCACTAAGTCTCGAACAAAGATGATTCTGGTGTTTTGGTGCAGATCTTCAGCAAATGTCATGAAGCATATAGCAAAACCTCAGCCCCTGCTGGGCGTACAACCAGGAGAGGCTGCCCCTTCTGCAGGGCTGCACACTACCTGGCCAAGGGCTTATACAAGATCCCAAAAACTTCTTCAAGGCTCAGTCTGTGCAATGAGAGATGCAAGACAGAGCTTATTGAACAACACAAGATGTTGCCATTAGGCACACACAAGGCAAAGGATCAACTCCGACACTTGAGCTTCATTTGAATTTTTGCTGCCATAGCTACAATGGTCAGGAAGAGAGCAACAGAGCTATGCTGGCAAGAAGCCTGGTGGGAATAGCCAGGTCTCCTTTGTGTTGTGCACCCCTCTAGCAGACTGGGGATGACAGCACAGGAGCCCTCTCCAGCATGAACCTGTCCTTTCCAGATTGGCATCTTCAAGCTTCCAGGGTGTCCCTAACCAAGACAAGGCAAGGAAGAGGGCCCACACTGAAAACTGGAGTGGCACTGGGCACCCTCGTGAGGGAATTTGCCTGCATCTCTGCTTCTTGACAGCAGTTCCCAGTGAGGCTGCACAGGCACAAGGACAAGATGCAAAAGCAGAATCTTGCCAGACATCAGGTTTGATCTGCACCAGATTCCCAAAGATCTTTGGGGCTCTTCCCGTCTGTACAAAGGGCTCTGTGTCTGGCCCTGGACATTTTAGGACTGGTCTTCCCTGACGGGACCTGGATGAATTATTGTATTCTATTACATGTACAAGGAACTCTTGAGATATGCCTAAACACAAGCCCTTTAATTATGGTGCGTGTGTTAGCAAATTAGAACAAACTGAGTGAAGGTATTAGATGAGGCTGCAATTGCACACTTGCTTTCTGCTGCTGCGTGGTCACTGACACAAAGTGAAAAGCTTGGCAGCATGTGAGAAGGGCAGCTGGCAGTCTCTGTTCCTACCCAAAGCCCTTCAAGGTTCTGGGAGATAAAGGTTAGATGGACTTGAGTCATTTAAGCACAAGCGCACCTGACTGAAATAATGAGCACATTTTAAAGCCTTTTATTTCCTTAAATAACAGTGTGTATTTAGGCACCTCTAAAAGGGCTGTGCTTACTTGGCACTCATCAACCTGCCACGGCTCATTAAGGGCCTGCCTGGACTCATGGCAGAAGCCAGGACTGGTGTTGAGCACTCCAGAAATTGCTCTCTAGCTCCAGTTCTGTTTGTTTTATTATCTTTGCAGAGCAAGTCATCTAGAAGTCACTTTCTGAAGAGCCCCATACTGAAAACCACCAAACACTCCATGGCCCTAAGTGGTGACTCAAACCAGTGTGATTTTTCCCCAGGATGTATGGGGAAGTCAAGGCACTGTGGCTGGAGTGTCCCTGTGACCTGTGCTTGTGACTTTGAATGGCTTCCAATGGCTTTGACCTTCTCGGCACAGGGCAGAGATGGCAGTGCCTCCAAAGTGCTGAGAGAGAAGTCCATTATGAACAGAATCCATGGGTTTGTCATTCCTTTTATTAATTAGCATTTCACTAATTAGTACTAATTTAGCAAATGAATGCCATGATTAGCTTGATTAGGACGAGAATGAAGGGGAAGGTGTGGGATATTGAGGAGTCTGCTCTGGT
Source organism: Corvus kubaryi (assembly GCF_017639235.1). Lineage (NCBI taxonomy): Eukaryota > Metazoa > Chordata > Aves > Passeriformes > Corvidae > Corvus > Corvus kubaryi. The sequence continues at coordinate 19,289,225 of NW_024581093.1, read as the reverse complement.
TTAAGTGAGGAGCTGCTGTCCTGCAGGGATGGAAGGTGCAGCTCGGTACTCGCATGGGGCTGGTCAGGACAAGTGTGCAGGCTGCTGCTGTCTGTGCAGAAGGCAGACACCCTCATCAGATCCCCAAGGCAGTGTGCTCCAGGCTGCCAGCCCTCTGCTGCCATCAGGGGTGTCATGATGGATTGATGTTTGTGTAGAGCCTATTGAGGCTGGCAGAAATCTACTGGAGAGGTGGAGACTATTGCTCTTGCTGGTGGGCACAGGGAACCCTGAGCCATTATCATGAGGCTTTTGACTGTGCTGTCCCCTTGCAAATGAGCACTGTGCAAAACAGGCACCTTCAGAGACTGTCACAGCATCTGCAGGGTGTCCCAGTGATGTTCATCCTTCCCAACTTCTACCTGCTGCCATCAAATCCCTGCACCCAGCCTGTCTGTGTCCTTGACACAACCACTAGGGTCCTCCCCAAATCCCACGGGAGAAATTTAAGTACAATAAGCAATTTTGTAATGGCCTCTTCCCATTGTCATGCTGCCTGATTAGAAAAGAGGGTAAAATCTCTACACAGGAACTTGGACAAATGCTGTCCAAAATATGACCATGGAAACCTGCCCATGTGCTGGGGTGCTGTGGGCACCAAGCAAGGGAGCTGAGCACTGATATGGCATCCTGGTGCTCATGGGGTGGCTCAGGCCTCTCCGAGAGATACAGCTCCTCCAGTGCCACTGAATCAAGTCAACTCCCACTGAGCAAATTTTACTGCTTTAATCACAAAATATTACTGCAACTGAGAGCTGTTCAGTTGATGCTGCATGTATCTCATGGACTGCTGCAAAGTCAAGTTAAATTAAGAAATTGTGAGCTCAGTAGTGGTCCAGAGGAAGCAGCAATTACGTATCTATTGTCTGATTACTGCTTTTTTTTTTGTAGCAGGCATGGCTCCTTGACATTAGGCCTATGGAATCTGCCCATTATTAGTAGTTTTAAATGGTCAAAAGGTTACAGCAGTAAGGAATGTTAGCAAAAAATGTCTCTGTGGAGTTTAAACAACCAGTATTTTAGGCAGGGCTTGGTGGGTTACTGTCCCTGCACAAACAACTAGAATGTGAGAGTCTGGGCTGGGAAATACTTAAACTGTTTGGAAAAACTTGTTTTGTGCAGCTTGAGAGTGTCCCTGGAGGCTGTGGCCCGATGCCATGACTCCTGGTAAAGGCTGGGCTGCAGTAACAATGAAGCTTTTATGGGGAAGCTGGAGAACAATCAGAAACTTTTTGGTCCCAAGGGATTATGGGGAGGGGAGTTCCTGGGTTCATGATGTCTGGCACATTATGCACATTTCCACCAGGATTTGGGGGTGTTCTGTGGCACGCAAGGTATGCAAATTGCTAAATGTGTTTTCAGTTTTGCTATGTTATGCTGTCTTCCTTGGTGATCATTTTCTCTTCAGTGTAGCCAGAAGACAAGATGGGTTTGTAGCACAAGAGCAGAAGTGTATTTTTCTTACAAGCAGTATTGCCCTATGAAGAGCTCATCTCTGATTCTCCAGCATGCTCCTGTCTGGGTGGCTGCAGGCTATTCACTAATTAAACTTTCTCTAGGACCAAGTGTCCTGAACAGAAAGGCATCTTTGATGGACCTCCTTACCAGTGATCAGAAGAGTGTACATAGAAACACATTCCTTTTTGCTATGGCTTATCATCTGCATGCTATAGCAGATGTCAGCAAGAGGTCTAGTAAGTCACTGAAGTATTCACTCCATCAGTGCTACAGCACTGTAATTCCGATTTTCTTCAAAGACATCACACTACTGGTAATTAATTTGAGGGCTTTGTTACAGAAGAGAAGGCATTTCCTGTTAGACATAGGCTTTCATTACTAATGGTGTTAGCTGCTGGAAAAAACAGGGCAGGATGGACCCTAAAGCCAAAGGAGAAGTTCAGCCTGAGGGCTGAACTGCCACTATACATCCATTCCAGCATCTGGTTTGGAAAGATTAAACTGACCCAATGCCCACTGAAATCTATGAAATGATTCCTGTAGGTTTCAGTAGACCTTGGAGAGGAGCATCCAGAGGCTGAGGAGCAGGTAAGCCAGCCTGCAGGAGCAATTACTGCCTGTGAGCTTGCAGTGGGGGCTGTGGCCATGCCCTGTGCCCTGCACACACATGCCAGGACAGCAGAGGGCTGGGCTAACCCTTGTTTGCCTGGGCAAGGGAAATGAGTCTGGGAGTGAAGAGCTTGGAAGTGAGTATTTTTGTTTTAGATTACAGAAATGTGGGTACCAAGCTGAGACTGCCCAAAGATTGTAGGATTCAATGTGTTTTATTGCTCCTCTCTTTCCTTTCTCTGGACTCTCAAGGAAGTGAACCAGTGACAAGCGGGCTGTCTTGCTGATTGGGTTCCCCTGCAAGGGTGCCCTTATCCCCATTTTGTGCATCTTCCCCCATCATTTGCTGAGGCTTAACCTCAGGCCTGCTTCCAGTTTGGAAATACTGAATGGCCCTTAATGACAGCAGCACGAACAAAACCCTATAAAGCCAAGATTTGTGATTTACATGGGGTTAATTACCACATCAAGCATGTTTATTCACTTCTCTAATAAATTCTTAAGACAGGAACAAGTACTAGCTTGACCAGATTCATCTGTGCATATATTTTTCTTGTAGACGTTTTTGCAAATCTGTATGTGCAGGATAGAAAGAGGCAAGGGATGCCCATTATTTAGGCAATAACTCATGAGCTGTGTGCTTTTTTGCCTGAAATGGCATTTACTTCAGATCTGGTGCAAAATTGACTTTATCAATACTTTTGTTGCCTTTTCTTTTTTTAAAAAGGAGACTAGTAGGTCATAAATGAATATTTATTAACTACAGTAGTGTGATCTATTACTCTGACATCCACTTGCCACAGGTGGAATGTGAGGTCTATGTCTGTTTCTACAAAACTAATAAGACCTGATCATTATATCCATGAGATTAAAAATCTGCAGTAGCAGATGCTGGTGCAAGTCCAGGATCTGTGGTGTGAAGCTGTGCTTCTGTGAGGATCCAACAAAGTTTGTCATTTACTTACATATTACTAATGACAACGAGTTGAAGATTCACACCATAAATTTGGATTAATAGCTTGGTTTAATCAGTCTCATTTACTGATATAGAGAGGTGACCAGTGGCCTCTGGTTTTACGTGATGGATCACTTGAATGTCTCTATAGGGACCATACTGCCCCTGACTCAATTGCATTCTGATATACACTGGTGGCAAAGAGGTTTTCCTCAGCTGTTGATTCAAGCGTAGCTTTAGCCACCTTCTAGGTTTTTAGTGGCCACACGTGTGTAAGGTTGACTGCAGTGTCCCTGATTTCCTAGGAAAGTACTTGCAATGGCTCAGCACTGTACTGATGGGGGGCCCCCTGCCATTCCTTAGGAATTTGTGTCAGAACATTTCGTACAATGCAGAAAATTTTGTCACCTTCAGTCAAAGGAAGCTGTTTGCATTAATGCTTAAAGGTAATGTGAGACAAGGCAAGCTCTTTACTTTAGAACACACATTGTGCCATTGAAACAAAGAATCCACTGTGGTGTTTACCTTCACTGCAAATGCATTAGCAAAGTAGGATTATTTGCAATCAAATAAAATAGTACTGCTTTTAGGCAGAAGTTCTGGGTGTTCAGTGAAGTATGCTCCTCAGCTTTTTTACCATTTATCAACCCCAATACATTCCTCCCCAATTTTTTTTATGCCTTCCATTAATAGTTAAGAAAAACCTAGGGAAAACAAACACTCTATTTCTGATTGTTTATTCACCAGTCTCTTAGGAACCATAATTACGTCTCCCAGGAATTGTGTTTTATCATACTGTGTATCTTAAAGAGCCACTTTAGGTAAAATAACAAGGAGTGCCTTATGAAGGAAAATTGGATTCATTTTAAGACTTTTTTAACCCTCTGAAGAATGGCTCTTTGTTTACTTCTTTAGTGCATGTGGCAACTTGCCCAAGTAAATACTATACTGCATAAATACCAGAGATTGGTATTTATGATATTACATAAACATACTCTGAATAATGAGTCATTGTAACAGTGAGGAAGAACATGAGCAGTATACATTGCAGTCAATGCACTATTCCTCATCACAGTATTAAGTGGCACTGAAGCGATGTAGTACAGAGTGACACTGAGAATGGAGAGGAAAAGACCTACAGAACTGTTTAGCACATCCGAGTTTACTAAACAAAACAGAAAGCAGCCAAAACAGGAATATGATAAGAAACACAGCAGGTGAGTCATCAATATGCAGAGGTCAGAAATCAGTGGTTAGGTATATTTTGGGGTTGATTGGCAGAAGGCTTATTTCTCTTTAAGCTAAAGTACCTCACAATGTTGTTACAAGGAGCTGAGCCCTCAGGGTTCAGGCTCCTGACCCACAGTGATACAGGTCTGCTTATGGCAATACGATGTTGATACCAGTTTTTCACTCATGGAGCGACCTTTCAATTACTGGAGTCTTAGTTTGTCCAACTATAGTTTTATTAAATATTTACCTGCACTTCAGCAAAATTCTGTGTGTGCAAGGATTTGTGTGAACAGAAGTGTCACTGTGCCACACTTTGCATTACTGCCAAATGATCGGGCTCCTCTGCTGCATGGGGCTCATACCTGAAAAATCAAAACCCTAAAGGGAAGATGTGTATGCCAAACCCTCTCTTTTAAAGCCAGCAGGGTATTAACAAACCTTATTTTTCAAATCCATGTTGTAGTCTGTCTCATCCAAACAGAAAGACCCCAAACAAAAATACAAACACTCAAATCCTCAAAGGTTCACTGAACCCCCCCCCCCTTTCAAAAGGATGATAAAAATTGCCACCCATAATAAAGCACCAGCCTAAAAGCATGATTTTAAAAAAAAATTTCCTCCTTCCCTGGAGCAGTCACAGCCCTTAAAGAACAGCAGAGAACTCCCACAGGCAGAGCATATCCACAAAGAAGGTGGTTGATCCTCCTAAAATCCAGAAGTTTGGGGGTGTACTATGCTGGGCGCACCTCCCTCCCTGAATGTAGCTTTGCACATTGTGAAAGAGCACTTTGAAGAGAAAACACTCCTTGTGTTTGCTGTGGTTTGCTGTCAACAATAAGCATTTCCTAGGTGTGACTAAAAGGATGAACTGAGGAATACCCCTGCTCCCCCTGCTCTCTCACCTGAGAAGATAGCACTGGATATCCCCAGTGGCCTGGCAAAGTTCATGGGTCTGTGGGAACCTCTGGATTACTACATGGTTAGTAGCTGTTTATTGTGGTTATTAAACGGAACCTTCTTTCTCTAGTTTTTTCCTGTTTTTACTTCTTTAGTCAAATACACGGGGTTTAAATAGAGCTGTGTTTTTTGATGTTCTTCTGGGTGCCATGTGCTATTCCATCTCATACACAAGGCCTTACCAGATGAGTGGAACAGGCATTGACTTTTTTTTCCCTTGTGCTTTACAGCTTTTGTAAAAATAGGAGGTGACACAGACGATGGGAGAATAGAAGGCTGCTGGTCTGCAAGGAGCAATGTTTAGAGGATGTGTTCTGGGCCGGGACCCAAATGCACGGCAAGACTTGACGAGGCATTGCTAGCAAGTCTAGGAATGGCTGGGATGCCCTCTGTGCCATTCTGGAAGACGGAGGATTTATGCCTGGGCCACTTGCAGACAGCTGCCTGAAGCACTGCAGGTCCAGGCAGAAAGTTACACTTTCAAGGTTTTTCTGTATTTCCTATTTTCCCAGAATAAAATGAAGCAGTAATGTATACTAGCAAAGTTGACAGAACAAAAAATATGGTCAAATTTCAAATTCAATCACAGTTCCATTTTTTATTTTAGTATTATTAAATCAGCAGCACTACCCAAAGCCTTTGGTTTCATGGTGTATGATGCTCTTCAAACACATACTGGGATATTGTGCCAAGACATGCCCCCTTTGTTTGGATTTTGAAGCCGTGTCTTAACTATCAGTTATATTGAGGCCTGTCCCAGGCCACTTTAATCTGAATTCTTTCCTCATGTTGCTTGGGGTCTTCTATTCTCACTTCCTGGGAGCCTGGGTGATGAGATGGCAGACTGAGGTCAGCACCAAATGCTGGTAACAAGCAAGTTCCATCCAAGCCCCAGAGAAATCAGTGAGAAAGCTTAGGTGGACAGCTGTCATTTTGACTCAGGTCCAGAAATACTAGGAAAATAACAAAGGGGACAGAAAGAAATAGCTTGGTCAACTTTTGGGGGTTATTCCTCCTGTCTTTTAAAAGGAATAAATACACGGCCTTTGTTAAAAATTTATCTGAGAAGTTGTTTTCCCAGTCTGCTGTGTTATAGCAATGTGCCTGTGTGATGAAGGCAGAGTTTACAGGTTTAAAATTTCTTTTTCAGTGTAGTTCATTACAAGGAACTGTGAGTCACCAGTCTTCTCTCTAACACACTGGTCTGCTTGGCATAAAAGCATTCACACACTTAGCATAAGCATGAGGGTCACACTAACAAAGAATGATAGCACTGCTTAAGTAGTTAAATTGGTTATTTATTCATTTAAATGTATGCAGATCTGAAGCAGCTTCCAAACCTCTGATTAGTTTGTAACTTATTCTGTTCTGTCTTGTTCTTTTGTTTTGCACAAAAGGATGCAGACACCATTTCACTGACAATTGCTTTGGAAACACAGTCCTCTGTGGTACCTATTGAAGAAGAAAACAGGCAAGAGACTGCTCTTCATTATTTCTGCATGAGTAAACTGCACACCCAGGATTTCAGCACTCACTGTGCCTGTAGAAATGCACATGAAAAATACTGTTCCAGGCAAAATGTATATATGTGGGCCTAGTCCACAGGCAGGACTTAAAATTAATTTTAGATTTTACCCTTTTCAGAAGTTCAGCTGTCTAAACAAGACCATTATGTTTTGGCTCCTTGCCCCAGCTATTTCTGCACAAGTGAGTATCCATGTGATTGCAGAATGGAGAGAAGAATGATGCAAACTCAGCATATAACATTTGTTGAAATGTCTTAGAAGAGGATCTTATAACTTGAAGATGGCATCATGGTTCCTCAGTGGTCCTGCTTCCTTCTGCCACTCCCCACATATGCACACAAAGCAAATTCTGTCTCCCAGTTTCACCCACTGTTCTTTGTACAACAACTGGCATTTTTCAGACATATTTTCTCTCATTTTTCAAGGACCTTTTCTGTTATTTTAGTTTATTTTGAAAGCAAAAAGATAAATAAATCTGAAAACAATATATGGTCAAGTGTTAATCAAAGTTTTCTGACAGGCAGGAAGTTGGCATCCAGTTACCAAAGCAGGAGACTTGTCTCTTTTCTTGTTCAATTTTCAGTTCAATATCAGATTTTGGGGGTCCTGAAAATATAACTGCTCTATGGAAGAAAATATGTCTCCCCTGTATCTCAGCTATCCTGAGGGGTAAGAATGGTTCATATTAAGGATTTTCTACTCCACAGATAATGTCTGTTTAAACAAGATTTAAAGATTCTCACATCAAAATGATGCATGGACCACATCCAGAAATATATTACATTAAGACAAGATGTATAGCTATGGATGTATTTAGACAGGGAAAAATGCAAAATTAGTTAATGGAATTTTGTACAGTTTTGTGTAGAGTTAAACCTCATTAAAAATTGCATTTAATTCTACAGTTCATTAAATCACAAGCAAGGCACACTCTGCCAGGACCTGAGGAGCTGAGAACTGCCCCAGACAGAAAGTGGTGGCTGCAGAGGAAGTGCTGGTAAGTCAGAGGGCACTGAGGCTGGAAAGTGTGCTTGTATGACCATGGGCCCACATCAGATCTTTACCCAAATGTATGGAAACTCCATCCTTCCCTACAGTCAGAGGGCAGGAGTGTCACCATTCCTGCCACTCACTGCCTGAGAGCAAGGAGGGGCAGGGATGGGTCAACATTCAGGTTTTGTAGTGGCATCACCCAGTTGTCACCTGCCCTACTCCAGCTGGGACAGGAGCCACTGATCCACAAGCACTTCCATGCTCTGCATGGCCCTGCTCTCACTGCTCTGGTACCTCCAGCAGTCCAGGGCACCTCATCCATTTTCATCCCCCACAGCTCACTGAGAACATTTGGCCTTGGCTTTGCACCTCTGTGGGCTCTTGACTCCTTTTCTTTCAGCCAGATATCTGCTTGGACATAGGGATCAAAGTGTCTCAGATTGACTGCAGGTGAAAGAAAAATGAGCAAGAGAAGCTCACTGAGAATAGGCAGACTGATGATTATGTTGTCTGTCATATCTATATATTTCACTTTTCCTGGTATTGTTTCTAATTGCTGGGCTGTGGTAGGATTGTGCTCTTGAATTTCTAAATAGAAATACGCTGAAAAAATTACTATTTCACCCAATGCTGTGCAGTCTGTCCCTTCTTATGCAGACGTCTGTGAAAGTACTTACGTACATTTTAGTATAAGTCCTGTAGACTAAACATACATGAATGTTTATTTTCCCACTCCACAGAAGCTTCTGTTTCTCTGCACCATTAAGGATTTGCCCCATCTCTATGATGCAGCTCACCCATCCAACTTCAATTCATGATAAACAATTTACTGCAGAGTATCTGAAGAAAAGCTTAGTACCAGTACAAAAGGTACTCAGCTACTTGGTAGCTCTACAAGAGATGGGTGCCAGAGATGTCTAACAGCAGCCACAGATAATAAACTGCATAATAAGCTGGATAAGAAATTACTACAATGTCCTGGATAGTTGATACAGTTGATATTGCTGACAATAGCGGGACCTCCAGCCTTTGGACAGTAGTTAGAGGCTTCATCATGCAATGCCACAAGTATCAGTGCATTTAAGAACTACATACTTAGTATACTCAGGGGCATTATTCATAGAATATTTTCTATAAAATCAGTAGTTTATTCTGGGAAAAAAATCTTAGTATTCTTGTCAGATACCTCCAAGTGAATCACTAGTCATTCTTGCTCACTGACGAGATCAGTTGATTTTCTCCCTATCAGCAAATGCTTTAAACTCAACCTGTGATCTGAAGAGAACAGGCAGTGTATGCTCTTTCAACTTCACCAGCACACTAATAAAGATTCTGCAATTGTATCTTATCTGACAAGATGATTAATTGCATTGCTGCACGAGTGTAAACAGAATTCAGGTCCATCTCCCATCCCTGCATTTGGCTCTCCATGTAGTGAAGGTGTTTTGGTTTTTTTGTTAAAAGTGTGCATCCTGAAACGGGATAATTCCATTTTTTACCACTTCTGTAACCTTAACTACCTTTTTTTAAGAAAACTGAGATCAGCCTCATTGATGATATTATATGACTCAGAGACATGTCAGAGACTAGAAGGGTGATAGCTGTTCTCCCGCAACCACAGGTGCTCAACTGGGATTATTTATGTGCCATCAACAATGGAACATGCTCAGACTTGAAAGACTAGAGCCGACCTTCCCTTGCTAGCTAATCATTTATACACTCCTTGAGTGCAGCACCTTAAGGTTTCTCATGACTCACTTTCTCTCTGCAGTGAACAAATAAATGCTGAAGGACACTGCACACTTCCAAGTATGTAACCTGTCCCTTCACACTCTCAGCAGCAGCAGGTCTCCAGGCAGCAGTCCTATTTATTGTGGTGTGGCCTCAGAGAAATAGAGAGCTGAGAGGATGGTGGTGCTCTGATTGTTTTAGGCTTCTCTTGATTAATGGCAACACAATACTCTCACAGGTGCTATGAGGAAGGGATAAAGTTCCTCTGCTTTTTGGAGACAGGGAAGCTGGGCATTTATAGCTCCCCCTCCAAACAGGGAATCCCAAATATTCAGATAGATTACCTTGACCATAGCCCAAGGCTTATTGAAGCAAAATGAAACCTGATTATATCTCATAGGGATGTGTATATATAATATAAAACATACATGACATATATAATATCTGCAATATAATAAACAATTTGTTATTGTATATTTGCAGCTCTACCTTAGCTATACATTATACATTAGGTGGGTATGTATGTATGTATACCCATCTATCTATATATACATGTGCATATGTGTGTGTGTGTGTGTGTTTATAAACACCTCTTTTAAACCATTTTTGTTCATTGTATATGGCTGAGAGTTCTTAAGGTAACTCACTGAATGGGCACTGGCAGACATTTTTTGTATCTGAAGGGAACCATGAATCAAGGAGAACTATTTCTGGGTTGTTCAGCCCAAAAGACACTCAGCTGCCAAGGATGCTCCTGGTCACTCTTACCCTCTCTGCAGTGACTGGTCCATTTTCTGAGTGGGGGTTCTCATGCTGACATCCCTCACACTGCTTTTGGGAGAAATAGGCAGTAAGTAGTTGCAAATGCTTTGAACATGGAGTGTACAAGGGTGGATATTAATAATAATGTTATGGAATATAGCAATAATGGAAAAGAATCAATATTGCCATTAGTAAGACATAGAGCAATTTACAAACAAGACAATACGCTTGAGAAACTTAGAGGAAGCAGAGATGAGAGGACATAGGTACAAGAGCATGCAAGGAAATTCCATCTTGTCTTTGTCCTTCCCTTGTGTAGCTCTTCCCCAGGAAGCATTTCTGGGAAGCAACGGGTGGGGAGGCTTCCTCCAAAGAGAGAGCTTATCTGCATGGAGCAGGGTTAGTTTGGCTGTGAGGTCAGAGGTAGAGGGAAGGAGGAACATCTTTTGGCTTTTGTTCAGCAGAGCTTGTGGGGCTGGTGCTTAATTCTAGGGGCTTGCAATAGGCCTGAATGGGTAGGGAACACATCAAAATGTCATCACAAAGAAGGAGGGAGATGTGATCTGACATGCTAAGAGCACTGCTGCCCTCATGGTCCCTGGGTGAGACACATCTAATGGGATGGAGCTTCACCACAGCAGTCACAGGGGAACAATGTGAGAAGCAGGGCACTACGGGCTGGTCCACTGTGAGGGAGTAACTTAAACTGCAGGGCTGTGATGCAGAGAAGGATGTGGTTCTTTTAATTCCTTCCCCGTGTCCTATTGTTTCCTTTCCAGGCACACACAAAATCTTCTTCTGCCCCTCCCAGCTCGGCTTTTCTCCTCTCTGGCTTTTTCTCCTTTCTCTGTTGTAGAGCCAAGCTCATCAGTACCCACGCCCAGTGCAGTGGGGACCTTCCCATATTGAGTTAAATTTGCCTTTTTTTGGCTATTTCTCTCTATCTGGGACCCATATGTTGAGTAAAACAATTGTAAATGAGGTTAGTTCATTACTTTGGCATGGGGCAGCAGGAGGCAGGGCCAGAAATGGGTTCCTCAGAAAAGGTTGTATTTCACAGCTGTGCCCATTAGTTGTGCTGGGTGGACTCACTTTCACGAATTTACAGTGTGTGATCACAGCACAAAGCTGCACGTTGGAGCCCAGGTTATGAGTCTCCCTATCAGACAGGAAGGTGCTAGAAAGGCCTGGGAGTCATGAGCACACAGTCAGATTTTGCCTGCCTGGGATATAAAGGACATGACCTGTCCTGCCATCAGCTTTTTTAGAGCCAAACTCTCCCTGGCTTCAGAGGACGCTTTATGTGTGTGTAAGGAACCGTGGCAAGGTCAGGGCTAGATTGCTTCACACCACCAAAATATGAATTCATACGTTCATCCTAGAGCAAGGGTTGTGCAACAAAACTAAATGGAATAATATAAAAGCTGGGAACTGGAATGCACTGCAGTATTACTGGAGGAAGTACACCAACAGCCTCACAGGAAAATGACACACAAATTAATGCGGTCAAATTAATCACAGATTTTTTTTTGAATCACAGACATGAGCTGTGAGCTCTCCTTTGCACACTAAAGATACCACCTGTGACACTGTGAGGTGCTTTGCAGAACTACATCTTTTAATGGAAGTTCCCAGGCGACCTGCCAGTGCTTTGCAAACAGATAAATTTATGGTCTTTCAGGTACAAACAGGCATGATTTGTGGTCTGAGGAGGATGTGGTTCTTTCCATTCGTTCTCCCTGTCCCCTTCTAAGGCTTCCAAAACTCACATGAGCATGGCCCAGCAATGTAGTTGTCCCAGGTCTGGTAACCTGGGACACTCAAGATTACTGGAGTACCTCCACTAAAAATAAGTAAAATCTCCACAAGCACAAGCTATTAATCATTCTGCAAAAGACTATGTTGGCTTCACTGGTATAACTCAAGACATCCAGCAACTGTACACCTTATTCTTATTTCTGCTACTGAATCTGTGCTCTTTTGTTACTTACAATAATTTAAAACTTTGTAAACTGGGAAAATTCCTCTCTCAAAATTGGAAATGAATTTTCCCATACTAATCTTGCACCAAAATAAACAGTGCTCCCCCTGGAAATGGACCTGATTCTAAGTTCTTGTGCTATGCTGAAAAAATACATCTCTCCAGATGGATGCAGACAGCCCTGAACTTGCTTTGCTGGTGCTCTGTGGTGTTTGGATGTGCTCCACAGCCATGTTCCACAGCACCGTGCCCCAGCTGGTCCCGTGCTCTGCAACTGCAGAACATTTATCAGAAACCTCCTTGGGTCTGACAGTGATGAGCATGACTGCTCTGTGGTCTGGGGGTACATGTGACAATATGACCATGCTCAGGTGTGCAAAGCCAGCTGCCATCCATGTTGCAATATTAGAAAAATTAAAAATTAATACCACATCATGTCCCAGGTGTGCTGGAATGGGTGTGACAAACTGACAAATGCAGTGACTTATAATGAAGCAGTGATTTATGAATCTGCTCTTTTGACTGTTTTCTGTCAGCTCAGAGAGAATAATTTATTCTCAGAGAGAATAAATGTGGCATCCATATTGGGCCCCAGTTCATGGCATTATTGCTCAGGGACTGTAAACAGGGTAAGTTTGGCTACTTTCTAGACTTTCTACCTGTAGTAATAATATAAACCCTCTGTATTCCGGGGAGGGCCAGAGGAAGATGTGGAAATTGCCGCATGCACAATAATATTTATGAAATCTTGTGCTTAGTTATTTCACTACCTGCTTGGTAATATGGCTTTGTTTGCTTCCTCCATTCAAGGGTCTTAAAATGCCTCATAGTGATTCATTGAAGAGCAGTAATATTTTTATAAGTTCAACTGATAGACAAACAAACTGATATTTAAATAAACAAATATGTATGTGGCACAAAGATCTGTCTCCATTCTAAAATAATCTGCAACAGAAGCAGCAACTTTCAATGCTAAATATGGGCTAAGTGCTCCTGTGAGTTCAGGTAACCGGTGCAAGGTCCTTTGCTTCTCCAAGGGTAGCAGGGAGGCAGCCAGTGTCCCATTGCTGCTCCAGCAACGCAGGCTGAAGCACTGAGAGGTGGTTTGGCTCTCTTAAGGTTAGGTGCCAGTTTTGAGAGACTAAGAAAGCCTTGATCCAGGGCTCCCAGTTTTTACTAAGGCCATAAAATCACACTTTCCTTCTTGTGGCCAGTATTGTCTCAGAAATAGTTTTGACTGATTTCCTATAAAGCCTTTTTCTGCCTTTGGGATGTTAATGTTGGCATGTAGGTGTTTTCAACCTTCTACAGAAAATTTAAGTTGCTCTGAAGAGAAAATTAAGTAGGCAAGATTTTCTATGGTTTTAAAAATCCAGCACTTCAATACCCATCCTCTAAGAAATGCTCTGTGATCCAAAGTTTTGTTGCCTGTCATTGCGCTGGCAATTCGTCCTTTGCCAAAGCCTTTCCATGTTTCTTCCTAGGATATTAACACAGATATAATCATCAGTTAAAGAACCTAGTGAGATAAAACTTGCTTCTAAAACTGGGTTGGCTGGAAGGGACATCAAGTTATTTATCTTGCATTTTTAGTGGGTTTTTTTTAAGCATTAGTAATTATCCAGGTTATTGGTTTTGCCTCCCTTCCAATAATAGGGACAAAATCTGGAACTGTTTCACAGTGGTCTTGGAATAACAAGAACAGGATGTCTTGTTCCCTGTGTAGGATTCATTCTAAATTAATTGTTATTTCCAGACAACATTTTCATCTGGCTGTTTGCCCTGCTGTCTCTCTGTCTGTATGTTGTTAACCTAAAGATGATTTGAGGTAGTTACAAAGTGCCTCAAACTTTACCATCCTGAAGCTGAGTTAATGGAAGTATAAATGACACTTTTCCCAACTTTCTTGACAGAAGACCTGCTTGCCGTTACCACAGCTGATTGTGTCCTTAAACCAAAGCATTTGCAGAGTCTGATGTCCTCCAAGGTCTCCAGCGCCACAGCTGTGATGGCCAAGGCTGTTGCTTGTTGGTACTGAGCTGATGAAAAGCTACCAGACATTATTCCTCTGTACAGATGCACCAGAAGTCAGATGTGTCTCCACAGGCCCAAAAAAACCCGAGAGTTTTGTGCAGGTGCGTGGCGTGGTAACAGCCACACATCAGAGACTGGGGCCCTCTTTTTACCACAGCATGGGGTGTGCTCTAAATTCATGGGACACTTGCAGTCCCAGCCAAGATGAGCCTTTTGAGTGGTAGATGCATTTTAGAAATATGGGCTTCAAACTGTTAGTTGTAGCAAACTTCTTACCTGTCGTGGACAGTCCTAAGGGACAGGCAGACCCTTCACTGTCACTGCCCTGAGTACACAGAACACTAACATGGCAGGATCAAGCCTGGGTCACACATGACACTGCCACTGTCACAGTGTCTAAAGCTCTCCCAAGTGGTGGAGCAGGGCTCCCTTGCCCAACCGTGCACTGTGGAGCACAGAGATCCCACATGGCATTTCAAAGGACATTTTTATTTTTAAGCAACCTTCTGTGGCGGCAGCTGTTACTTGCAAAACAAGCTTGTTCTGTTATGGGTTTTTCCTTGGTAGGTAAGTTAAAGTAATTGTGGATGTAGGTGTACAGCTGACTTCTGCATAAGAAAAGAACACATACAATCTGCTGCAAGCAGGAGGCTGCTCTGTCAGCGCTGCTACCCCGTGCAGCCAGGGCTGGATCACTTGCAGACTGGCACACCCCCACCCTCATCCTCACAGTGGCTGAGCTGTCTGGAGTGCTCTGTGCCAAGCCCAACTCCCTTCAGCCACTGCCAAATACCTTGCAGGGCCAGTGTTTTCCTGGTATCATGGCAAGAACCCTTGGGAAGGTGGTCTTGGCAGCTCCCAGCAAGCATCTCTGCTGGGCTAGGCATCACCTGGCCACTGCCCTTGGCTGCTGGGCCATTCCTGGCAGAGGTGACTCAGAGGCAGGGAACCTTGGCACAAGCCTGCCCTGAACCACTGCCTACAGACTCCTGCCTCTGCCCAGCTTGCCCTTCCTGCTGCCTTTCCCCCAGGGTCCTAACTCCCAACTTTGTTGCTCTATAAACATAATAACAATAATTATTCTCTCATTGGACACATAGCCATCTTCTTTGTTTGCAGGCTTAGATAAATATCATTCGAATCATGGAGCCTGATTCGTGAGTCAGGATGATGGCAGCCCTCCAAAACCTCCTGCCCATGGAGAGTGTGTTTGTGTGAGAGGGAGAGAGAGTTTCACTGTATGAAGAGTAAGAAACTGGAAGCCAAGTGAATTAAATACAAAGCAGATAATTATGTGTAATTCATTTACTGACTAATGATTGCACCTTGGTATGGAGGTTCATGAATTCATTTGACTCCACAAGGTTCTCAAAAACAATCTTCCTGCTACAAGATAAAAGCTGGCTGACTTCTTAACAGATGAGTGTTTACATTAGTGTTACTGTAAGATTCTGCCTTTTTGGCTCATTTCATATTTTATATCATGGCCATTCACTTTTCCTGGGTTCATCTGGTGTCTCTTTGGCAGTTTCAATTGCTCAGTGCTGGTCAAGGCTGGGTGTCACTGCAGTCCGAACACATCATTCTGCTCCTGAAAGCAATTAGACATGGTTCTTCTCTCCCCTGTCTGCTGCAGCTAAACCTTGCCATGGAGATTGTGACTTTGGCAGGGAAACAGAAGGTCACAGCCCCCTTTTCCCCACTGCTGGGGTCCCCAGAAAACTGGCACTCTCATGGTGTCACCCAGCATCTTCCAGCTGAACACCAGCAGGCGGTACCAACCTCCACCTACTAACACCTTGGGTAGATTTCAGGTTGAAGACCCAAAGGCAAAGCCTTTAATGGGGTGAAAAAGCTTGTGCTAACCCAGTGAAACCCAGCAGCAGTGTCTCACTGTTGATGTCATTCTCAAGACACCACTCGTGCCTGGCACTCCCGGACCCCAGTGCCCTGGGCAAGCAGGGCCTGGGCACTGCATCTGCAGTTCCAGGGTGGAGGTCTGAACCATGCCAAGCAAAGCCTCATGCCTGAGGGCTCACTCAGTGCTGGCAAGCAGCAGAGGTTGTACCAAGTGGCAGAAACACAAGAGCTTTTGCAGTTGTGCTTCCCATGCAATCACTAGACATAAGCTGAGCCCCCCTCCCACCCCTCCCCTCCAAGTAAAACTATATACTCAGTTAATTGCTCAGGATCTCTGAGATGGTGGTTTGTCAATCAACAGACATTTGACTGGGCCATCGTGTAACTGGGAACCATTATTTTATCAGTCACTTTAAGCACAGGGTGCACGAGAGGTAAACGCACAGCATTTGTGCACGAGGTAGAGGGCTACGTCTGCAGGCACTGGAAGAATGTACTTCTCTATGAGAGGCACTTAAAGACTGACTTTGGGAAGGGAACAAAAGAAGAATGACATATTCTTAAGGGAATAGTAAGGGAAAGGGGAAGTTATTTGGTAGTTTGAACAGAGACTATTTAATAAATCATGACATGATCACACTGAAGGAGGACAATCCAGTAAGGTGATTACATTTACATGCACTATCATTACCTGCCATAGTGTTTGCTGAAGTATCACACTGTGAATAAACTGGCTCATGGCTGCCAGTAAAACAGCTGTAGTGCCTGATGTAACACCCATTGCTGCAGGAACACACACTTGCACGTGTCTCCTTGGAGCTGCCTCCAGCCTCGGCGCATGAGCTCACTCACAGCCAGCAACCCCCTGCACGCTGAGCCTTGCAGGTGCTAGCCCTGGCTTTCCAGGCCTCCTGGGCAAGTGACAGAGGTGCTGCTTTCTACATCCATGGCAGCCAGATAATGAAAACAGCAGCAACAAAAAAAGTAACCCTCTGCTCTGCTATTTCTGATTTGAGCAATTTGTAATGAGAAAAGCCAAAACCAGCTCATCTCGTTGACATGAGTATTACCATTCACTAAAATGCAGTCACCATGCACTTTAATGTTGAGCATGTGCAATCCTTTTCAGATGAAGATCTGGCAAGCCAGGACAGATTTCAGTCTGTGAGATACTTGCAGTGTGATAGTATTTTACCTGTAGGTGGATCTTCACTTTAGATACTGAGATGCAGAGCCAATGAGCCTGATTCACTGCTGTGTTACTCCAGTTTTTCAGTGGAATAACACCACTGAATCATCAGCAAAGTTGAAATAACAAATGATAAAATGGGAGCATTGTGTCAAAGTTTGCAGCAAGTGCATGGAAATGACTAGCTCCCTCTTGCAGAACCATTAACTTATATGGACTTTTTTTCTGTTCAAAATGTATCAAAAATATGACAATGTGCCTAGGCTGAAGTTTTACATGTAAAAAAAAAATTAAGGCCTAATATAACAGCTAGCATGGGAATCCCTCAGTATGTGATAAGTAATTTTTTTTTCACTCACAAAAAGAGGATTTTTGAGAAAATCCTTAAACAGCTTTTAAGAAGGTGCAAGTTTGGATGCAGTTCATTTCTATGCACCAGCTGGGCACCATGTACATCTTAGAAATTGGACAAATTATAAAGATAGTCTGGGATTTTTTTGATTTATGAAAACACTCATTGAGCAGTTGAAAACAACTGAGTAATTGTGAGGTTTTCATAAGTAATGCTCTGGAAAAGCCAACTGAAGGTAGTAGGCAAGCTTGCAATTAGTATTTCTAATTATAAAGTGTATACTTAAAACAGTGCAGCATCATAAATAAAGGCCAAATGTAAATGATGCAATAGGAACAGTAGAACACCATATAAAGATGGACAAACAAGCCAGCAAGAGAAATACTTTAAAATTATCCGTACTTTTCCAATAATAGCAACAACAAAAACAACAAAAGATAAAAGAATAGTGGTGCTTAGTTTTATTTTATGCAACTTTTACAGTATCCCTGTCTCAGTGTCACCTGATGCTCCTGCTTCTGTTGTAGACCAGAGTCTGCCTTGGGTGACTCCCAGTCATGGTGTCAGAGCCAGTACTGACAGACCATCAGATGCACTGAGCCCATAGCTCTAACAGTAGGGTCAGATTAGCTCTGTCATTTGCCTTATCACTGACTCATGGCCATTGCCATCATGGAAAACAGCTTCCAAATGCCACAGTGTGAGGGGTTGTTGAGCCTGACCCTGTAGGCAGATTTGTGTCAAATTCAAGCTATGGAGCTTGAACAGGGACTAACTGAAGTGCTACATGGGGGGCTGTGCTCAGTAGTCTGTGGTATGTTTAGGTGCACCCTAAGCTCCACCAGCCTATGAAATGCTTTATGTAGTACGTGGGAAATGGGAAACTCCAGGGCTGTGGAGTATCCCCACTGCAGCACTCCTCTGACTGACACCTGTGCAAGAGCACAGCAGGATTACGTGCTGCACTCCGCACAGAACTGCTCTCCAAATAAAGCCCTGGATGCAACTAGAGAAGGTGAAGAGACGTAATACCTTAGGGAAATGTTTTTATTCTCCTTGGGTGCATATATGGCAATCACCCATGCAGCGTGATCCAGGATGTTGAAAACCATTTCATTATGTTCTATAAATAAAGGACTGATGTGGTTCAATTGTATCAATTATGCAATTCTTCTAAGTGGTGTAGTCAAGGGTAAATGCAGACAAAGGGCACTCCCTTTGTATCTACTTCTGCTCTGTGCACTTCTAGTATTTACCTGCTCCTTGTATACCACAGAAAGATTAATCTACCCACTTTTATTTACCCCTATACCACTGACTCCTCTTTGGGCAGAAGCTTTTCCTATGCACAGATGACACAATGCAATAGAAAATGGAAGTCAAGACACTGCTGCATGTTAGTCTGTTGTGCAAGATATGTGGCTATACAGTAATTTGGAGCAAAGCATCAGGTTTAAACAATGTTTAAACTGACACCATTATTATGCAATATTGTTAATTATGGCTAGGAGGGTGTTTGAGGTTAGTTGGTGCTACCTTTGTCCATTTTATAATTATACCAAGAAAAGAATGACTAAATTGTGCCCAAGCTAATTGCATCCATTTGATTTTATCCCTCCTCTTCACCATTGTAAGTCACTTGCATTCTGAGCTGTAGGTTTTTTTGAGGGGTTTGGGTGCATTTGAGCTAAATGCAATGGAGCTCAGCACTGACTGGGCAGCTACTGGCAACGTCGCAATAGCGGCACTAACAACAGCAGCAATAAGTACAGCTAGTCCAAGCGGGAAGTACACAATAAATGTCACTTTTTTCCTGTCACTGTTACAGTTACATGCAAGAGGTTTATCCTTATCTATTCCTGTGCCGTGTGTTCTAGGCTGTGCTTGAGCAGGCAGGTGATAAAGCTCTGCAGCACAAGACGTCCTCCTGGCATGACACCTCCCAAGAGCAGCTGGGGACCAGCAACAGCCGGGTGCAGCAGCACACCAGTGTCAGCCTGCCTGCCGACTGTGCTGCAGGCTTTCAGTACTCGAGGGATGCACAGGACAGCTCAGCTGCCCCAGCTGATGGAGACAGGCATCCTAAAGTGCAGGCACCTTCCTGCTCTTCAGCTGCCCCAGCTCCCACAAAGCCAGCCCAGCACATCCTGCGCCATGCCTGCCATGGGCCCCCAGCCTGGGCCAGTGGCTGTGGCACAGACGTGACATTGTGCCATATAAGCTGTCTCATTTGAATGTTACCTGTCAATGTCAGAAAAAACCAAAACTAACAAAGAAACAACCAAACAAAAACCAAACCAAAACAAAAAACCACCAAAAAGACCCACAAAATCTAAAACCAAAACAAAACCCAAAAAAACCACCAAAAACAAACCAAAGAAAAAAAAAATCCCCCAGTGTCAATGGATTTACCCCAGAAAGGAATTTGGTAACTTGTGGTCTTGCTTGCCTATGACAAGGCTGTAGTCTGCCATTGATGGCACTTACGTAAAATAGAACTGCCTGCAAGGCCTGAATGCTGTAATTAACAGGCAGTTTTAGAAATTATTGGGTAATGCTATTTAATAGAAATATTGGCAAGTATTGTTGTAAAAACTTGGTTTGTTCCTTTGGTATTAATATAAAATGACTCAACATGGCTTCATTGGGAAGACATACCTTTGTCTGCTACATATCATTACCTACATTTTTACACGGGTTAAATATCACAGTACAAATTTTGGAATTTTAAAGGTATTTCTGAAAACTAACTAGAGGGTCAACAGCCTACTGAGCAACTACAATGCTGGTGATACAACCTGGCCCTTTTCTTGTAACATGGCATTACTGCCCTAGGCCTGCTCCCATGGCAGCCAAGACAGCTTTTGCCACTGATGATGTAAGCAGTAGCAAGTTTAAAGATTTTTGTATCAGGCAAATACACTCCTGTAAGCCTGAGCAGCATTTCCCTTGCAGTGTCTACAGTATCACTCAGAGAATTAATACATCTTGTTAATAAACTCTCCTGATCACACTGGAGAATACAGGTAATGTGCCCTGCTCATGAGATGTAGCTGTTGTATCACCTAAGAACATTTTTGCTTATTTCACTTCAGTTGCAATAGCGACCAAAAGGTTATTTCTCAAACCTTGCCACCCAGGAGGTACCAGCTGAAATGTTTCTGTTTGATTGCTAAAGAGTAGAAAGCAACACATTAATATTGGCAAATTTTAGCTGAAGCATGATGTGGATGTTGCATACCTCAGCCTAATGCCCACATTCACTTCAGGGAAAGGAGAAACCAGACTTGCAGACACACTAATTGCCTCCTAGTTTGAGAGTTCCCACTCACCTGTTTGGAAATGAACTCCAGAACCTCCCTGCTTTCTATTTACTGCACTGAGAGCCAGTAATCTCATAGTGTTTCTAAAGAGTCATTAATTGCACCCCTACTACAGCATTTTTATGCCTTTTAATGTATAGATTTAAAAGAAAAGGCAGTCCATACAGAGACTGACCTTCCTGATACATGAAAGGGAGGCAAACTTCTCTCTCTGTTCAGCTGGAAGTAGCACACAGGTGACACTGCTTATGTTTGGGACAGCTCGATGGCATGGGCATGACCTGCCAAACCAGGGTCACCTCACCTCAGCTGCAGCACTCTCAAGGGCAAGGATCAGGCAGTGTCAAACTTAAACAGAGCTCCTGAAGTCCAGCTTCTGGCTGCACCCATGGGGAGTCTGAACACACAGGCTGTGCATCCTTTCCAGGGCAAGAGCCAATGCACTTATATTTTTCGTAAGGGCAGGCACTTCATAGCACACAGGCATTGACACTAGAAACGCTGGTGGTCAACACCTTCTGGACGTGCCTGAACTAAGCAAGACAGGGACACTGACAGCACCAAAGGGATTTGGGTACCCCATCCCACTGGCTTTCAGAAGCATGTGCCAAAACAAGCTCTTGGAGAACCCTGTGAAACCCAGACATGATCTGATGCCAGTTACAGCCTGCCAAGCTGAAATGCTGGCTAACATTGTCTGTAACCTGCACTGCTCTCAGAGCAGCTGGTGTGCAGTGATCCTGCTCAGGAGGGCACAGTAACTCCCCAGTTCCCTTTTGCAGCCCCACATACCTGTCCATGCATGGTTTCAGTGGGGAGCAGAGCCTTGAGACAGTAAGGCACCCCAAAACACTCACAGGCCTGGAGGCTGGGTAGTCCTAGTGCTGGGGTCAGAAAAAAACCTGCTGCTACAGCAAACATTCCAGTGTATGACATGGCTGTCACTAGCCTTATCCCTGCCTTGTAAGCAGCCTCCCTGTTAGGTGACATGTCACATGCCTGTATCAGATGACACTGATACTATAGTGCTTATAGAGGTTGTGGAGCTGGTATATTATACATTGAGTGAATTGATTGCCCCTTCCATTGCTGTCTCTTCTTTTTTCTGTCCACTGATCTGCACATTAAAAGACAATGTAACCCCTCATCCAGGCCCCATGTATCCTTGTATCAGGAGAATCCTTGTCCACTGGCTAGAAACAATGAAGATGTTAATGCATCTTCTCTTTTGAAGTGTTATTCCATCCTCCCACACCTCCTTCTTCTTTGGTAACTAGTCAGCCAGCCCCTAGAACCTACAGTCACTCTGATCCCAACTCACCGATGAACATACATAAAACCAGATCTTGCTAAAGAGATTGCAGCTCCTGTTTCATAGTGTGTTTATAAGCTCATTTGGATACTCTATCTGATCCCTAAATGTGAGCCCACTTCCTGGGTAAGGACTCTGGGGCTTAGCATTCGCTCTGTGGATCAGGTTACTCATCACAGCTCTCAGCACCAAAGCTCTGAACCTTAGAATCAAGGCAAGGGGAGGCTACCACAGGTCCTGATGAAGAGTATGGGAATATCCCCCCTGTGGGGATAGGCTCCACAGAACCTGAGCCCACCCAGAAGGGCTCCCATGAGCCTTCTTGCAGACTGTTATGGTGGAGCACCCAGCTGAGTGCCTGGAGGTGCACTAGGGCCCCTTGCCTTGCTCCTCCTGCCCTCCCTTCCCAGGCAGAGCCCTGCACTCTGGGGCTGCGACCCTCTCTACATGCTTGGCCTCGCTTCTGGTAAAAAATTCTCACTTCATAACAACCCCCTGTGATGATGGAAGATGTTGAGCAACCACAGAGCTTGGTGTGGGACACTGGTGCCAAAGAGGTTTCAAAAGGTGAAGGGAGGCAAAGTTGCCTACTGCTGGTACTATAATGGCTCAGCACTGATGCCATAAATAAAAGGAAGTGTGTTACATGTTTTATTTTGGTTGTGTCTAAACTGTTTGGTTAGAATCTCAATAAACCTCTTTTGTCAATTTTATTACCTTTTTGATATAAAAATAAATAACCTTAAACAAAGAAGGAGTGGAGACCTGCCAAGCCAGACTGGTTCAATAGGAACTGCACTGACCAGGGAATAATTTTGTCCCAAAGGGGATGAAATTATAAGCTTTCAGGATGGCAAAGCACCTACAGCAAGGAGCTGCATTTTACACAGGAGGCTCTAGAATTTAAAAGGGGACTCTTCAAAAAGGAAAAGAAAACCCAAAAATGCTTCTGCTAAATTTTTTTGCTACCAGAGCTGCTTTCTAGCTTAATGGGAAGGTTGCATGTGAACAGCTGCTGAGAAGTTGGAGTGTGACAGGGTAACAGCAATTAGGAATATCTTAATGATCATAAAAAAATCACAAAGAAATGATACCAAGTATTAAGTAACTGAATAAAAAACAGACATCAAGAAATCATGCTTTTACTTTGCAATTAATCTTAGCAGTGAGTTCTAGGCTTACCACTCTGATGCCAACATGGGAACTTCTAGTAGGCAGCAACACATAATTACTGCTGGGTGGAGGTGAATCAACCACTTTCCGTCATGAAGCAAAGGAGAGACCCTCAGACCATCTGCCAAAGGTGGGTGGGTGGCAGGGTGGGTGAGTAAGTGTTACTTTCTTGCTAGACTCCGATCAGGGCACCACACCTTTTGATAGTATCTCTGTAATAAGCAAACAACTTTAAATTATATTGTGTCACTCCAGGCGGGTGACCCAACAAATCAGGTTTCATTAATGCAGAATGACTGCAGTGTGCAGGTGCTCACACTTACCTGGGGACCCTGGAATCCTCAGCCTGCCATGCAGAGGAATCTAAGCTGTGTCTCCTTCATTAGCAATGCACATGGCTCCACAGCAGCACTGTCACTACACTAACATCCTATTTGCTTTTCTGTGCATCACTCTTAAAAGTCTTCTAATGTGCTAATAAGGAGATTACAAGTCCATCACAGAATTACCATCACATTAGCATGGATACAACAAATGATGACAGAATTACGGGCAAGACATGCCCGATGCTGCCTGCCTGAGTGGTCCTATAGAGTCGTTACCAGCCACCACTGCACTGCCTCTTTCCTCAAATGCAATTCCATGGTCCAGTTTCAGCCACAAAGAATGCATCTGCTCTGCTGAGTCTGGTTGTGAAGGCCCCAATGAATCCTGCAGGACCACCTGTGAGGCTGGTCCATCACTTTACTTACCAGTGTTTCCAGGAGTTTTGTTTTCCTCAGAAAAGGGGTGATTCAGGGGATGTCACAGATGCTGTCCTGGCTGGGAGTAGGTGCTGTGGCTGCAGCCAGACCCCTGTGGCAGGAATAAGTCTCAAGCCACCCAGATGCAGGCCAGCTTGGCACAGTAGTATTTGTGCTGCTTGGGCTCCACAGTCAGACCTGGTGGCTTTTCAACCATTTTCCTTTTTAACTTCTATAGCACTACCACCGACCTCAGGCTTGTACTCAGATTCCAGTGAACCAAAGTTGTAACTAGTGAAACTCAACTGTTGTCTCTGAATTCAAACCACTATAGGCCATTATGCAAATGTGGGTTTTGGCAAATGCCTGGCCCTTCCTGTTGACTGAACTACTCATGCTCTCTAGAAAGGACCATGCCTATCCCTAACACTCCATGCAGTTGACCTTACCCTTTCTTCCTGAGTATTTTTTCCTTTTACTCTAACTAGCTGAATCCTTTCCAGGGCCAGGACCTGGCACCATCACACTCTACTGTTCAGTGGCCTGGTAGCCTCACTCCTCTGCTCTTCCCATTTCTTCCTTGTAGGGCTCCTGCTCTGAGGTAACACAAAGACCACAGCAACAATGGCAGGAAGATTGTCCTTGGTGGTGGGGCTGGGAAGAAAGGGAGTCCCAGTGGAGGAGAAATAGAAGCAACCTAACCAGGACACTCCTGAGTTTGGCCTGCTCAGCTACTCCCTAACAAAAATTTCCTCAACCAACAGCACAAGCTCATGCTGAAGTTCTCACGAATTCAACGCATGTAATTAACCCGCTTGTTCTGAAAGGGATTAATGAAAGCAAAGATGAAGATGTCTTACATAAGATATCAATACATTTTTTCTGGGAATATTATGGAGCAAATCCACAACAGATCCACATCCAGATACAAGAAGGTAGCTAGTAACAGCCAGTATGGATCTAATAGAGACAAATTGTACCTGACCGGTGTGGTTGGCACCTGTACTGGAATGATGTGCTCAATGGACAAGGTGGGGGAAGCAGTGGATGCCTCTTATTTTGTTTTAGCATGGTCTTTGACATTGTCTCCCTTATGGGCCAAGCTAAGATGGCATTGCCTGAACGGATGCACCACATCCTGGCTGAAAAAAGCTCATGGCTATCCCATAAGGTTTGAAGGATAATAATGGTCAAGAACTAGACATTTAATTGGTATTAACAGATGACATTCTTCAAGTGACAACACTAGGGCCAGTCTTCACCAGCAATCTGGATGACAGAAAATAATGGTTCCTCAGCAAGTCTGTGCAGGACACTGAATTGATGCTCTATGTCATTATGCTGGAGGACAAGGCAGCCATTCAGGTGTCTTCAGCAACCTGGAAGAGAAGCCTGAAAGAAATCTGTTGAAATTCATCAAGGGCAAATGTAAAGTCTGCACCTGACACAGAAAAAAACTGTGTGACAGTCAGCATCATGCCTCTGTAGTGCTGATGGGCAACGGCACCCTGGCCTGTATGAGCCAGGCTCTCTGCAGAGGTGAACAGCACAAGAGCACAAGGAATTGCAATGGACATCATACAAGAAATTTTTCAAAATAAGAGCAGTTAAACTTGAGCAGGTGCCCAGAGAGGTTTGTGAAATCCCCATCCTTGGAGATTTCAAAAATTTAATGGACAAAGCCCTGAGTAGCCTAAGCTAATGCTGAGGTTAGTCCTGCTTTGAGGAGGTTGGTGTACAGCCCTCCCAATGTCCTTTACAACCAATATTATTTTGTGTCTGTTTTGCTGGGCTTTTTTGTTAGTTTTTATAGATGTTAACCAGGGACATTCGCCTGGAGTTAATGATTCCCCAGAAAGAATGGAAGCTGTTACCACTATTGTGGTTACCTGCCAATTATTTATTTATAATATGAATGAATTCTGAGTATGCATCACAAGTTCAAACAGTCAAGAGGCTTCACTTCAGAGATTTTGTGTTTAAGGATCAAAGATATTAACTTTCTCTCTCAGATCTTAAAACTAAGCACAAAAGAGGTTCTGCCTCCACATAGGAGTCAAATTTGCAAAAACCTCCTCAGTTCAGAGCCAGAAGAAGAAAGACTATTTTTCAGAATTGTTTTGGATATATGCAGCTCTCACACATTCTTGTGGTGGCAACTCAACATGTTGAAAGGCTTTCTAATGAACACATGGTTTTTACCTGAAAGCAACACCTGAGATCTTGCCTCCAAACCGAACCTCTGCTTCAGGATTTTCCTCACACCATTATTTGTTTGCTTAGATACTGCAGCCCACCTCTACTCCCAGATTGTCCCTTGCATAAGGGTGTGGAGCAGCCTGTGATCTCAAAGGTGTGCAGGGGACAACCTTCCAGGTTTTGACACACTCCACAGAGCAGGACACACAGGGAGTGTGTGTGGGCACAGAGCAACTCTTCACACACCCACACACCCGACACACACATACACACCCACGCCCACCCCAGTTGGTACCTGCACTCAGCTGCATCCCAGCCAACATGCTGGGCTGTGCACTATTTCTGTGCAGCCATTTGTCCAGTGCCAAAAGTTCAGGAAAATAGCTGCTGCCATGACAAAACCACAACCAAAGTTGGTTGCTGAGTCTCAGCAGAACCATGCTGCAAACACTGAGGCATGGGAGACCATGCCTCCAAACAGCACTGCCTGCAACACCAGGTGTGTCACCTGGAAGAGGGGCAAGATATTGAGATATATAGGATATATAGACCTGCTGGTCTCTGGAGAGACACAGGTCACTCCTGTGAGTCACAATTCCCCCCAATTTCTCCCCAACCCCAAAGGCCCAGACCACCCAGCCCTTCTGTAAGCTTATTGTTGTCAGAACAACAATGAATCTCAGAAAAGGCACCAGATTTGTGCATTAAAAATAAAAAATGCAGATCTCTGCCTTAGTTGGATTTTGTGACACCAACATGAAACCTGGGCCAAAAAGCAAAAAAAAAAAAAAAAAAAATAGAAGTAAAACCCCAAACCTATTCGAAAGTATGTTCAGAAACTAACAAGAAAAACCTCTTATCCAAATAAATCAGTTAGATCTTGGGTGACACCATGCTTATCAAAGTTTAGCAAAGGAGCTTGCTTGGAGATACTTCTCCAGCCTTAACATAATACTACCAGCCTGGACAAGTGCTACTAGAAAACACCTCATTAAAATGCTGTTGTGGTGTTTATGTATAGATAGTAATTTATAACATATACATCATCCACACTGATCTGGCAACTATGATCAGCAAATTGGACTGCTTCTGCCATGGCACTCCTGGCCCAAATCCACTCCCCCATGTCCCCCACTCCCTTACCAACACAGCTGCTTCCCACTGGATATCTGCATGTGCTCAGCCTGACAGAAGTGTCATTCTGAATAAGCTTCTCTCTGTCTGCATTTATCCAGCCCTGCAGCACTCCAAACATGCAGGTGGGGTATCAGAGATGCAACAGCCACAGCAAGAGCCAGACACACATCGGTGGTGCTCTGCAGGTAAGTATGCTTGGGTGCAATCATCAGAGGGACTACAGAGCTTATCCCTGCAATGGACAGGCAGCTGGAATCTATATTTGCTGGAGGGCCCAAGTGGCTCTGGAATGTACCAAGGATAATACCAGAGAAGCACATCTGCAGGTCACAGACACTAGTGCAACAGCCAATGTGATAAAACACCTTGTAAGAAATCATAGGGTGTGTCTTCCATGGGAAAAAAAAAAAAAGGAAAAAGAGAAAAAGACTGGCCAAAAAAAAGGAGGTTAGGTGAGGTAGCTGGGACTGCCAGGAGCAATGTGAAATCAGTTTACATTAGAGCAGGTTGCTCTTGATTTCACTACAGCAGTCGTCATGCTTGGTAAGAATAACAAGCTATTCATATGGCAGCCACCATTGTGCAGCTCAGCACATGCAGCCCAGTCCAGCGTACGTAGTCAATGTAGTGATGAGGATGGGACTTTTTTTTAATAAGCAGATAATATGGTTGTGTAAATGTTTCCACTTCAGGAATCTGTAAGAACAATCGTTTCCCTGTAAGAGGAATTTGTTACTGGAACACCTGATGTTTTACCTGAAATCTGCACTTCGGATTGAAACACTGTCATATACGTCCCTCTGCAACTCCTAGGTCCTTCCCACTATCTGGCCCCTTCAGCCTCCAACTTACTTTAATACTTTCAAGCTCAGCAGCTATCTAGATTTGCACCTTTGTGCGTGCCCAGAACTGCCCTAGTCCTGACAAGGCCAAGCAGCTCAGCCCAATTCACACCTATGTCTGATCAGGATCAAGAAACTAGGCGTTGCTTTGCCTAAATACCCTGAGGCTTTGATCGGGGATTATGTGTTACCTGGTGACTGTTTCATGTAAAATGCATAAACAGTCCTGGGAGCAGAGTCCAGAATCTCAAACTCCGGTAGGAATGCTGGAAGCAGCAGGCAGGACAGCCGTGCTCGCCCCACTCAGCGCACAGTGATTCACGGCTGTTGCTGCAGAGCAGCAGCTCCTCAGCAGAGCGCAGGCCCGGAATGTTCAGCTTCCAGCCTTGTGGCTTGGGTGCTCTGCTAGAGGCTGCAGCTGAGAACAAACAGCCTCAGGAGAACAGTGACCCTGTTTGTCACTTCCTGGCTGCTGGTAATCCACATTTCAGATTAGACATTTGTGCTGTGACAGAAGGCTGCTTCCAGAGGTCTGGATCACTGCAGCAGTAGCATTTAAGTCTTAAAATTTCCCTATTAATCTCTCCGGTCACCACCCTAAATGTTTTGGTCCTTGCATGGAAGTGCCAGGCTTGCCTCAGGCATGCTGCAGGGATTGCTGGCTATAAAGTCAGGAGCTGGGCACTAGAAATAAGAAACACAGAGCTTAATACTGAGACATCAAAGTATGATATAACTTAAAAAACTTGCAGTTGCATCTGCAAATGGATATACTGCATCCTCAGCCTATGCACTCAGGTCTTGGTGTATGACATTAGGAGTGTCATGAATTAATGTGTGCTGAGAAAGCCATTGGGAAAATCTGTACTGCTGCTATTGCTGCAGGGAAACAAAGTCCTCCCCTACCCAAATCAGCTTCCTGCCTGATAATGCTCTCTCCCTAACAACTAGTGGTGCATTTGTCTCATTAAGGACCATGGGGGGGGGAGAGCAAGCAGCTTTGTTTCTTCTAAAAGTGGGGGAAATTGCATTTATATCTTTAAATAGCAAAATTATTTCTATATCTGCTTGCATTGCTCACAGAAGAATTACTTTACCATAAAAATGCACAAATTATTGCATTTCTCAGAGGAAACATCCAACTGAACATACTTCCATCTGGACCAAATTGATGACAGTGTGCAGCTTGGTCTGGTTGGTTTCCATTTTTACTACAAAAATTATATTTGTGATGGTAGAAATTGATAATTCTTTCCTGGACCAAATACACAAAAATGCTTTGAAAAATGCTGTATCTTGCTTATAATTGCAAGGCAGAGGTTGTTTCTAAGTTTCACTTATTCAAGAACTCTTCCACTATTTCCTTATTTGCTGCAGTGCTGAGGAAGTTCCTTTGGAAACCACTCAGCACACCCAGTACACACAATGAAGATACCAGGAGAGAGCCACAGGCCAAGTTGTTTCTCATAAATGCTCTCAGGCTTCCATCTGACATGACGCAATAAAGAGTAAAGCTATTCACATTACTTTCGTGCCACGATCTGGAGGCAAAACCTCTTTCTGATACCTCAGAAGAATGAAAAATAGAAAGACAAAGCTGGGAATATGCTTCTGAATTGTGCACTTCAGCTCCACCATGACTTTATGATTAATGCCACAACTCATCTTTGGATTTCCACTGCCTTTGCCATCACAGGCAATATTAGGGACTCCCCAGCTAAAAGCAGGAGCAGCTACCAACAGAGCTCTTCATCACTATAGCTGCTGCTCTAAGAAATTTGGCTCTTCCAGCACAAAGCAGAAGCAGAACACAGTCACTGGTGGGTCCAACTCCAAGACCATCATTAGCTACAGAGGACTATGGATACTGCAGGGGTAGAAAAGAAAAACTACTTTCTCCGAGGCTGATGACTGCCAGGGTGCATGAAGCTCCAACATACAAGCTGAGGAAGCATGTCACTGTGCTGTTCCCCAACACTGGAGCTCACTTGGTCCAGCAATGGCAGTGCAGAGCTCTGATTCACAGCACTGTTTGCAGGGCCACCTTGTGCAAATCAGTAACGGCTTCAGGGGAAAATGAACAGATGGTCATGGGGAAAATTCCCAGGGTTTCTTCCTCCTCTCCTCTGTGATAATAGGCTACCTATGACTGTCTGAAACCACCTGTGTTTTTCCCAGGCATCCTGGCTACCAGTTAGAACAAAGTGTATGTCTCTACAGTGGTGTTGGCAGCACTGGGCTCGCTTTTCATTAAAAGCCTCACATTTGTGTGCAAGAGACTGTACAGTCCAGAAGCTCACTGCCAGGATGCCACCAAGGGGTGACATGGTAGTGATGACTAATACTCAGGCTTAGGTTCAGGGAATACTTAACATTTTTTAGCTAATCCCACTGCTTCAGGGAGTAAATCCTGGTACCCCAGTTTTTCCACTGCCGTAAGGGGAAGAAGTAAATCATCACCTGGTTTTTAGAGAAAGAGTGCAGTGAATCAGTGTTGTTAAAGACTCCTGCAACTTGCTAGGCAACTTAGAAACAACAGATGTTACCCAGAACAAAGCACAACATAAGGAAATAGCACACAATCCAGGGAAAAGAGCAGAAAACTCCACCACCCTGAGTGTATACTGCTGCAGCAAATGCGTATCTAATGAGTAAGGTGAATTTTCACGTGGCATCACAATGCTGCAAAGTCTGCCATCTAGTAACACTTACTGCTGTCCCTGCCACAGCATGGCCGTGTGCTCCTCCAGAGCAGCATGGAGGCACAGGATCTGGACTTTATGTTGCCATCCTTCTAGCTTTGCTTAAGCTACAAGATATTGGCTAAAATCCCCAGCTCAGCCAGATTTCATAAAAGCGAGCATGAATTTCATGTTAACTCCCTGTTTCTGACACCAGGTTTTCTGGGATGAGCATCCTGAACACATCCCAGTTAATCTGGGATGAACTGACCTGCAGGTCAGTTCAAGGGTCTGTGAGCTGGACTGCTTGCCAACCACCCACCTGAAGCCCATGGTGCAGGTACAGACACATAGGGCAGCACCAATGACACCTGCTTCCCCAGGACACTGTGTGTCCTCCACTCCCCTCCTTCCCATCCTAGTGTCAGTAATACAGAACACAGTAAGGCAAACATGAGGGCTCTGGGGCACCCAAAATACCCCTTTCCCAGCAGCAAAGAGCCACTGGAGATGCCTCCTGATGTGTGTGAGCACTCAGTTGCATTAATCCTCTTTTCCTCCCACTACAAAGACCCTACAACAGCTCCCACATATGTTCTTCCCAGTATAGTCTACTGTTTCCTCACATCAGAATCTGCTGCTCAGCCTTGCTGTCTTCTGCTTGCTGCAGAGGGGCAGCTCAGTACAAAGCCATTCCTTCCCTCTCCTGCTTGTGTGGCCAAGCCTTGGATGGAGGCAGGCCTTGGTCCCTCTATGACTACAGAGCTCAAGAAGACTCTGTTAAAGGTTTGGTTCTCAAAAGATGCTCTGACCTCACAGCCAAACACAACCTCCTCTGCAGAGACAACCTTTCCTCACCAACCCCTCTCTCTCCCCCAGGGTTAACAGGCAGTTGGGACTCCTGGAGCAGGGGTTCTTGATTTGTTAAAGGATCACTGCCTTTCCAAATTGCATTTCAAGAAGCTAGGAACTGTAACCTGCAGTCTGCATGATTTCTGTTTCCAAAGGGGATCTTGTGTGTGCACGTGTCCCTGTGTGTGTGCCACCCTCCCTTGAGAAATAACCATGCCCGGGCCAGACCACCCTCAGGCACTGTGGGGGCACGCCAGCTGGGCCACACTGGTTGCGCTTTGGCTATGACTACTCCGGTCCTGTGTCCATCACATTCCCTATTCTGAGGACTAGATATGGGCCTCAGGCCAGGCCACTTGAAGGACAGGAGCACTAAGCATTACAGCTGAGAAGCTGTGGTTAGCTGGCAGGTGTCACAAGTATTACTTTTATGATAAGTAGCTCTAATGGCAAAACCTTTTCTAGGGAATCCTACCTGCAGCCAGTAGATGAACCACAAAGGACAGACTCCATCCCTTTTCTAGAATACTGTTTGGTGTCTAAAGACAAGTATTTCTTAGAAAATGACTCTTTGGGGTTTTTTTTTTTGCAAAAGATAATGACAGAACAGGGGTCACAATGCATAAAGTGCACATATGCTCAGTCACTTGGAAGAAGGATGTGCTGTAGCACCCGTGTTTGAATTTTAACTGTTGACTGTGAGCCAGCTACACCACAGCTCTTGACTGGCACAATTCCATAGAGAAGATGCACAGGTCTGAGCCTAAAGGAGAATTTCCCAGGAGACAAATAATGCCCTACCTGATTGCCTACAGTGTCCTGAGACAAACACTGGAAGAAATATGGAAATGATTTTGTTGTTATTGTTGCTGTTGCCCCCTGATTACAAATCCTCTCAATAGATTTGGAGATGTTGAAAATAATCTAAGAGAATGTGGATTATTTTTTAACTGGTATTTTAGTCCAGAACTGGAAAGAATAGTGATGGAAGAAAAACTAACCCAGGCTGATTTGTTACAGTAAAGCTGTGCTGTACTTTAGATTACTTATTAACAAACAGCAAATGGGCCTCTGCCTTGACCTTTTTTCATTTGAGCAAATATACTCTTCCTGCCCCTTGTAAACAGAAGTTACTGGTAACTGAGTCACGTACCCCCTCACATCCCTGGAGTTAGTTTTTTTCATCTGTGGCAAGGATTTTAGTAAAATTGAATTTTGTCAGGCTCACCAAGGTTATTAGCAGTATTATTAGTCTTAATAATACAACAGTAATAATACTTTTTGGGATCACCATAAACCTGAAAACATCTAAGTACCTCACAAATTAATTAACAAAACTCCATAGGAGGTCTGAGAAACCAGCAGAAATTGTCAGCTTTACTTCAGAGCTGAAGAGCTGAAAACAGAGCCACAGCAAGCAGAAATGGCAGTTTGCTTGATGAATTTCAATTAATGGCTGTTCCCTTGGTGTCATGAAATGCCAGGTGCACAGTGCCTCTGGCAACACTGCCAGGTTAAAAGCAGCAGCCCACAGCACGTATCTGGAGCAGCAGAAGTCAGTAGTAGGTTTGGGAACTGGAATCAAAAGGATAGGTTCTTCCACTGAGAGCTGAGATTTCAGTAGCTGCTGTGCTTTTAATGGGACTGTTGGATACGCCCCAGGTACCTTGTGCCTTGGGATGCACGGCAAATGGTTCCTTGGGCACTTTGGAATATCCCACTTCTGCAGATCTTCAGTGAAGCTGAACATCAAGAACATGCCTACAAATCTGCAAATGTCCCAACAGGCTACAGCTGTCCACTCCTTTGTCAGCTTTTACGTTAAACCTTTTTGAATGAAGGAGGCAAACTCTGACAACCACAAGGAACTCCTCTGCAAAGCTGATGACTACTTTTCCTACCTAATTATTTCCCTGACTTGTCTCTACTGGTATTAAACCCTCCAGTGATGGCCAAAACATGACAATAGCACCAAGGAGTTTGTAGAATTAATCTTGATTTTAAGTTAATTTATCCTGCAGATATCACCCAAATCCATTTTGTAAAGGAAAACATCAGGTACTCATTAAAAAAGGTGAAAGTTTCATCTAGATTCTTAACCAGTGATTTTTAACAGTTTTTGCAGCATGGGGTAATTACCTGTACTAATTGCAGACTCCTCTAAGGTACATTATGCCACAGCATTTGGATGATTGTATGTACAATTTGGAGGAGTGACTTTAATTGTTTTGTTGATTTGTTCAAAAACCTTGCCATTTGTAGGCATAGAAAGGACACAGACAAAGTCAATCTTTGCTTGAAGTCAGAAGGACAAAGTCCTAAGAACAACAGCCTCACAAGTGAGAGATCCAGGTGCAGTTTCCCACTCTGACACAGACTGCTCGTGTGATCTTGAGCATGTCACATAACCTGTCTGTCCCCACCTGTAAAATTAGGATAACAGTAGTTAGTTCATGCCAAAACCTTAAACATGTCAAAACAGTAAGAAAAATAAAGTTTGTCTACACTGAGTCTTTACTCATCAGTGTCTTCTATGACAAAAAACACTGTGGCCAGACTGATTCAATTTTCTTGTCTGTGATAGAATCACTGGTCCTTGACATGTGGCCATTCCTTATTCTGTGACTGTGCTCACTCCCTATGCTCCACGCCTTGTGAAGACATTCTCTGAGAACTTTTTCTCTTCTCTGGAAAGGTGGATGCACTAACTTCACCATCATATTCATCCAATTTACTCCATTTAATCCCCCCAAGTTATTTAGAAAGCTCTCCACCTTTGCAATGAATTTGAAGCATCTCATTTGTTGACAATAAATCCTTATGCTTTACATGTTCCTTTACATCTCCTGTGATACCCACTCCAATTTCTCCTTACAAAAAGAGACACTGGTCCTATGGTTGAAATTCTGTGAGGGCTTGCTTTTGCAGGCATGCCAGAGTTCATTTTCCTCCACTTCCCTGTGTCTTGGCTGCCCCAACCCCAGCAATTCCTCTGCACAAACACACTGGTGCCACAGAAGTTTTGCCATGTGATGCCTACTAACTTTAATGAGAATCCCATAGCTGCCATCCCACACAGTGTTTTGAAGATCTGGGCTCTGTGTTTCATCCCAGATAGACAGTCTATAAAAGTATGGCAAACAATTCAGGCACAGTCTCTGGCCTGGCCAGCTTTCACCACTGACATGTTATACTCCAGCAGAAGCAGCTTCTGGGCTTACACTCAGGCAGGAATGGAAGTGATGATGCATCTCTCTGGGAGCCCTCCTAGCCAGCAGATCCCAGAATATACAACCCAAGCAAAGGTGGGGGTCCTTTGCACACCCCGCTAGTCCTGCACTCTCTAGGCATAACATTTAGCAAACATCAAAGACGGGCAGGAAGAACCCCGCTGCCCCCTTGCCCCCCCACCCCAAGGTTGGCAGGGGAGTTTCTGCAGGGTAGGGCATGCTCTGTCCAGGTACACACCCCTGGCTGCAGTCACTCACAGAACCATGGAATTACAGAGCTTTCTGAAGAGCTTTTGTGACTGCGATAGAAAAAAATTACATTAGCAAAGGCACGATGAAGGATACTGGAGTCTGCTGACAGCCTGAGAGGACACCTTTGCATGGGAGAATTTCCTGTTCACAGCCTGGGGACAGCTATGTATAACCTCCACTTGCTAAGGGCAGGCGCTCTCTGGGTTTGTGTAGACCCCGGTTTCTCCTACCTCTGTCTCACCCAGCTGTGAGCTCTGTAGAGCTCTGCTCTGCAGACATGGTGGCCTTCATTGCTGGCCCTATTTCCCTCCCACAGCAGGGAAGGACAGACAATCCTACAAGCAGACAACAGGACCATAATGTGGGACTACAGCAAGGAAATGAGTTGCTGAGGTCCCAGACTCATGGGCGCATGAGTCCAGTGCAATTATCAAAGAACAGGATCGTGTTGCTATGGCTTTCTGCATCATTCTTCCTCACTTCCATATATCCATCAGCTGCCAAGAGCAGCTGCCTGGTGGGGCAGGCCTGCTCCACACCACCCAAATATACAGGAGCTGCTCTGCACCGGCAGCAGGTAATGGTGCAACAGATCCTGTCCTTGCCTAACCCTTCCCTCCCTCCCTCCCTCCCTTCCTTCCTTCCTGCCTTCCTACACTGGGCTTGTTGGTAGCTGTCTCCTTTACTGAAGAGCACGCCTGGGTGCGATGTCAGGTGAACATGGAACAGTGTCTCACCATCACCCCGTTCCCTGGCTCTCACACAATTGCAGCAGGATCTGGAAACCTCTGTGACCCAGTGCTGTTTTTGCATCTCTTTACACACATTACTCTCTGAATGGGCAGAAACCTGTGAAATTGCTGATTCATTAACATCTTTGACATCTTGGCTGCTTCAAATAAGAGTTCACTCTGACCCAAGAATGATTTATCTCTCTCGGCTGTTCTTCACAAACTGATCCTGCCTCCAGTTCCTGGGACTTTGAGGGATTTGTGTAAAAACGAATTTTATTGAGTTTCTTGTGAAGCTGTTAATTTTGAGCAGTGAAACATTCAAGTCTCTGATAGAGAAGTGAATGATATCTAGAGTTAGTGTTGGGAGAAGACTACTCACCAACTTCATACCCAGCCAACTTCCTCAAACCTATTAGCATCAGCATATTTCCCAAGTCACAGCTTGGGGACCATGGAAGAATGGATGAGAACCTCTGATACTCAAGGGCCCCCAACTGGGCCTGTGCATGGATTGGAAATAGGTTTCCAAGCTGCCAAATACTGGACCTGTCCATCCCATACAGGCTACAGCCACCTTCTGTTGTATCACCAGAAAAGCTTCATTTCCTTCTTTCTCACCTCAGCTGTCATCAGCAGCTGTTTCTGCAGATGATTTCCACTTTAATCCTATTGCCTTTCCCTCCTTTCTTTTCTTGCTGTGCTCTAAGAATCTGTTACTGCTGATCTACTTTCCCATGAATGATCACCGTCTCACTAAGCAGGGTAAAGCTGTGGTCAGTAAGATTTCCTGCCAGTGCATGTTATATAACACTATTGTGGCCAAGAAGCTGCCCCCTTCCTCCCCCACAGCCACGTCTTCGTACTTGTGAAACCATCCCCTCAGAACAAGAACTCACTCCAGGGTAAGAGGCCTGAATAGGGCCAGCAGGATTTGGCCCTGAAACTTTGTTATTAGAGCTGTCACCAGAATCCAAAGGGGTGCTGCTCAGCTGCACCTCCCATTAACATCACCAGCATGAAAGATGGTTTGCATACCTCGGTATTAACCCCAGCACTATCAGAGGACAAATCAAAACCATCATAATAAAATTTTGCAATAACCTCAGTTTAATTAATAGCAAGGAGAAAAAAGTCTTGCCAGGCCAGATGGCAAGCTCTTGGTTTCTCACATGATGACTGTCAAATTACTGTCTCCACAAAAGAACGTCACAGAGTATATTTAATAAACCTTGGAAATGTTTATTGAAGTGGCAGTAAAGATTCTGACTGATCCGCCTGGATGTGTCCACATGAAAGAGCCAAATGTAGAGTTGGGTTTAAGAAGTTACCACCAATAAAAGATTCAAGTGCATAAAACTAGACTTTAACTGTACTCAGTTCACTGAAGTCCACAGCCACAGAGGTCCTACACTCATGTACCTGTACTCTGTGGCCTCTCCTTGGCTCACATTCAAGTTTTCTGCTTCCACACCTGCCCAGAACAGCATCTCCAAGGAGATGCACTTTACACTATCCTCCATGGGCATCCAGAGATGAGGTAGCTCTTCTCTGAATGCCCTAAGAGATGGGGTCTTGTAAACCAGCTCCAAGAACACCAAATGCAGCCTGAGGCTCCTCAAACCATGGAGCTCTAATCCCTTCACTCTCAAAGAGAAGCTGCCCACCAACAGTGGGACAGGGAGAGCAACCATCCTGTAAGTGGAGGGCATGGTTTCACTCTGAAGACCTTCACCCAGAATAGCTGATCAGCTGGCAGTTAGACAGTCTCATGGGAAGTGAGAGACAAACACCCTCAGATTGAGGAAGGCATTGAACTCAGGTCTCCCACTTCCTCAGTGAATGCTCTTTAAAAAAAGACAGTGACTTAGACATCAACCAGAAGGAAGAAACACTACTCTCTTATCTCCAAGAGCACTGTCCTTGGGGAGATGCATGCCATCAGAATGCTTACAGGACTCAAGCACTGAGTGCTGTTTCTGTGCTCTGATGGAATGGCAGGGATGGGAGAGCAGAAGATTTCAAAACACCTGTATTTTCAGTCTGCTCTCATCAAATAGGGTCTCTGTTTGGGAGGGAGATGTCTCAAATGTCTAGGTTAGGTCTGGATGTAGCCCTTACTTGAACAGGGACAATGAGAGGGAGAAAGGGTTATGCCATTGCACAGCATTGCTGCTCCATTTCTTGGGAGCATACACTCATCTGGACTACGATCCCTTCAGCCCATCCCAGCAGCCTGGCCTGCTGACCCCTCCCTGCCCACGGGCTAGGAAGCCTTGGCACAACAGCACTGCTTTTGGCTCCAGGGTCTGGCTCTCAAGACTAGAGACAGTGGCACCTCCTCTTTGGATGCTGAGCCTTCCGCACCCTGACTCGCAGTAAGTCAGCACCACTCGTGGGACTGGGGTGCCCGGGTGGCACTATCAGCACCAGGGGCTTGTCTTTCATCTATGCTCTTTGGTTGAAAGGATGTGATTCACTGAAGCTTTACAGGTTTTTGGCTAGTGAATGGACATGTTGTATGGGAATTTGTTTTGGTTCTTTTAAGTTTTTGTCTTTTGGTGGGACAGTACACTTAGA
Source organism: Corvus kubaryi (assembly GCF_017639235.1). Lineage (NCBI taxonomy): Eukaryota > Metazoa > Chordata > Aves > Passeriformes > Corvidae > Corvus > Corvus kubaryi. Next base: position 19,250,491 of record NW_024581093.1, on the reverse strand, counting down.
AACTTTCTTTTCTTCCCCCTTACAGAAAATAGGAGAAAAAATGACTTGACACTTCCATACTGCAGCAAAACAATCTTTACACTGTACTAAGTTCTGCCTCATCTGGGTGAAAGCACAGTGTGCCTTCATGGCCTTATCTGTTATCTTGCAATAATAATAACAACAAGAAGAAAACAAATTTTCAAAATAAAACAAACCAATAAAGTTCATCAGCTGCAAGTGCTGGTTGGTAATCCCATGAAAAAAGGCAACATGACACAATTTTTGCAAGCTGTTTCCCTTGGCAGATGGTATTTCCATTTCCAGTGTAAAGGCTGAAGTGACTGACACCACTCTTAACTTTAGTTAAACCCTTCTACAGCTGTTGAAGCCACTGCAGAGTTCTGCTTTCATGTTGCTGCTAGCACAGGGAGTTTCAGAATAATTTTGGATTGGCTTGGATACAAGTCTAGCAGGGTGCTACAAATAGAAATAGCAGAAGAACATAGTAGAGTAAAAATATGCAGTGTTAGATCACGGGTGGAGAAGTAGCACAGACAGGAAGCCAATGAAAGCGACAGGCATGCTACTGCTCTCTGCCACTTGCTAGATTTTCAATGCACTCCATTTCCAAATTTCTGAAAAAATTACCACTTGCATTAACCTTGCCTCCTGCCTACATATCAGCATTGACAGTCATTCTGGATAAAAAAGCAGCCATGACAGGAAGGGGAACATCTGCTTTAAAAGCTGCCCCTTCAAAGCCACCCTGTGCATTGCATCACAGTTCGCATGGTCACCGCACAATAAAGTTTCATCTCACCAACAGGTACACTGAGGCAGAACCCTGAACTTAAACCTTTCTGACCTTTGGGGATACCTGTTTGCAGTCTGGGCTCAATCCATTCCTATCAATGCCCACATCTGACAATCTGTGTGCCTGCAGCCAGACTTGGTTGATGCACTTTTTGGCCTGGGCTTGTCCAAGGTGCAGACCACGGCCAATTCCTACTGTGTCGTGTGGGATTTGTCAGTTCCATTAAGGAATCTGAATCTGGGTTAGGAACCTAACTTACTGCACTTGGAGTGAAAAACTTTAGCCAGTAAGACTGCCCAATCCTATTACCGTGACAGCTCAGGAATGTGAGAACTCAGCAGTCTGCAAGAAGGTGCCACTTTAAATGTAGATTAAACTGAAAACAGCCCTTATAGCCTAGAGGACCTGGGACAAGTGTCTGCCAGCTGAAGTGCCTTGAAGGTAGCTATTGCTAGTGAATCAGGTGGTGGCTTAAGGTGCCTACAGTTGCCTCAAGACACAGACAGATTTTTTTTCCAGAGACACTGTGGTTTTTTTTAGTACCATAGAAACTTGGCAGCTCCAGCCCTAGGGAGATCCACGCAAAGCTCCTGCAAACCTCCTGCTTGCTCTGGTTCCCATGGCACATCCACTGAATTTCACTTTGAATTTCAGCCTCATAAATCTCCAAACTCAGCCTAGAGAGATAAACTATGCCAAGCCTGGGCTCCAGCTATGGAGCAGGACTGTTCCCCTTCCTCTGAACACTACTATATGAAACCAAGTTGCCCTACTGTGACACAGGAAAAATAGGATCAGCATCCAGTGCAAGGTGTTGGGAGGATGTATTTTCTCATCTGTTTGCAGCCTGAGGGTGAAACAAAGTGGGAGTTTTTTCCCTGGCTGGTGTCCTCCTGCTAGCCAGGGACAAAGTCACTTGTCCTTTTGGTTCTCTTAGATCTGTCCAGCAATGATCTCAGAGATTTGTTGACATGCCGGTGGGCACTTCTGACAGTGGATGGGGTGCCAGTGGTTCTGCATTTTCTCTTCCGACAACTCCCAGAGGACAGTGATGCTTTTATGCTTAATATATGCTGTCATTTTGTATTATATCTTTTCTTTGGAAGTAACTTCATAGAGGACCAAAAGAAAACACAATCCCAAACCCCAAAATCCAAACACCATAGAAAAATGAGGAGTGCTGCAGACATCACACATGAATTACTGCTCCTTCAACTGACACAGAGCCAAAAGAAGCCATAGCCCCGCCTGCTTTACAACATGATCTGCCACTGACTGGTGGTTACTGGTCACCAGCATGACTTCCCTGGATTTCTGCTCTTTTTATTCTCCAGTCCCATGATGTGGTGAGGCCCTTGCTAGAGGCTTTTGCTGCTGTATCAGCATTTCTGGTATGAAAAAAAACATTGTGACAATAGAGCAAAACTTTGGATTCCACAGCTATGTTGCTTGAAGACATAAATGACCAAGCACAACCCCAGCATCTAACTGTCCTCCACCTCAATCCATCCTCCCATGCCAGATTCATGCAACAGTCAGAGAGTGACAGCAAGGGTTACCATCTTGCATAAAGAACTGACAAATGACTTGCTCAAAGCAGACTGGATGGATTTGCATGTAATGGTTCAATGTGCCAGAATAATATTACAAGCACACTCCATCCAATTTCATCTTCAGCTGAATACAGTTAACTCATTCAATATTGCAATATGCTTGACAGATTAAAAAACCTTTTTTATTTTATTAGCTTAACTCCCTGCATATCTCTCTTATTTTCCCTGCAGGACTGTTTGAGAATGTCTTACAGTTACAGGACCCCAAATAGACTAGTATATGCCAAGTATGTGAATGACTATGCCCCATGAAAAAAACTATGTCATAACTTTGGGGTGATTTTTCACTAATTCTATTTCTGTTGATACAGGTTGTCTGAAAACATAATTGACTAGGTTCTGGTGAATAAATAAAACCAGATAAATGATAAATGGGGATATACCTCCCCTAAGTCCTGGGTTTTTCAAAGGCATGCCTACTCCCTATGTTCTACACAAAATCTACACATTTTAAGATCCAGAAGGCACCTTTTTTTCACACCTAACTTTATAATTTTACACTAGGCTTCATAATCCTAAAATACCTCCATGGCACAAAGCCACATATACAATATGTGGGTGGAAAAGCTGTCAGTATAGTGGGAAAATATTCTGCTGAAACTCCAAACTTTGAAGAAACAGCTGAGTCACTCTTCACAGTTAAGGTAGTCTGGGCTTGTTACTCTCTTCTATGCCCCTGGATGGTGTCTGGCACACTCCCCCCACCCTCTAACTGCCAGTGACTCCTGTACACTGCTAAACAAGAACTGCCTTGGAAATACTGGGTTTTCCTTGCACAGGTGAATCTTTCCATCCAGGTACATGGATGGAATGAACACTGCTTCTCCTGGGGACTCCTTGGGCACATACAGGAATGCAGGTACATCTGCACTGGCTGACTCACAGACATCAGCTCTACCTTGCTATGCAAGGTGATCTTCAGTGACATCGCCAACTTACGATGCAACCACAGTTCTCAAGGCAAACCACATTTTCCTGGCCTGAGAAAAAATCCTTTTTTATTAAAAATCATGAACATAGGCAAAATTTCAAAACCTAGCTCAAGTGCACTAAGCTAAAGGAATGAGACAAAAACCTTGAAAAAAAATCTCATTTATCATTCTCTTTTCTTTTTTCTCTTTTCTTCTTTCTTTTTTTCTTTTCTTTTTTCTTTTTCTCTTTCTCCTCCCCTCCCCCTTCCCTCCCCCTTCCCTCCCCCTTCCTTTCCTTCCCTCTTTCCTTTCCTTTCCTTCCTCCTTTCCTTTCCTTTCCTTTCCTTTCCTTTCCTTTCCTTTCCTTTCCTTTCCTTTCCTTTCCTTTCCTTTCCTTTCCTTTCCTTTCCTTTCCTTTCCTTTCCTTTCCTTTCCTTTCCTTTCCTTTC